>NC_135968.1:10130315-10350087 GCF_053455715.1 Rhinoraja longicauda
CAGTTTAAGAATAAGGGGTAGGCCATTAAGAACGGAGATGAGGATAAAAAAAATTTCAGCCAAAGAGTTGTGAATCTGTGGAATTCTCTGCCTCAGAAGGCAGTAGAGGCCAATTCCCTGAATGCATTCAAGAGAGAGCTAGATAGAGCTCTTAAGGATAGCGGAGTCAGGGGGTACGGGGAGAAGGCAGGAACGGGGTACTGATTGAGGATGATCGGCCATGATCACATTGAATGGCGGTGCTGGCTCGAAGGGCCGAATGGCCTCCTCCTGCACCTATTGTCTATTGTCTATTGACAAGCACCCTTTGGGTATGTTGTGTATTGCATGCAAAAACAGAGAATTTCATTGTACCTAGTGTGATACATGTGATAATAAAGTATCATTGAATTATTGAATAAGTGAATCACACTCTGGGCTTTCGTGGTACCAAATCAGTAGATTTTCTGGACTGCTGCACGATATTCCTATTAATGCTCCCACATATTTTCAATTCAAAAAAGGACAGCAGGTTCTGTCGGAACTCAGCGGGTCAGGCAGCATTCCTGGTGAACGTGGATCGGTGACGTTTCATGTCAGGACCCTTCTTCAGACTGATCAGACGGGTCAGTCTGAAGAAGGGTCTCCAACCGAAACGTCACCTATCCGTGTTCTCCAGACGATGCTGCCTGACCCGCCCGCTGAGTTACGACGGCACTTGGTGTCTTTTTATTTTGTTGTAAACCAGCATCTGCTTTTCCTTGTGTCTCATGTATTTACTTCGCCTTTTTTTTAAATCAAAATGTTGCACAGTACTATGAGAACTTCCCCAACGAACCCGCCAAGCTTCAAGGAAGCACGAGGGAGGGGACCCTGGATGGTTCAAAGAGACCAATGACAAAACAGGGTCCCAGTGAGTTGGGAGCAAAACATCGGAATCGGGATCTCAATGAGTTGATCGGGAACCGGGACCTGAGTGAGTCGGGAGATAGTCTGGGTACTGGACGTGGAAAAGGCAAACATTCTCTGGTGGGTTCGATGCCAAACCATGGAAGAAGGGTTGCAATCCGAAACGTCACCTATTCCTTTCCTCTGGAGATGCTGCCTGACCCGCTGAGTTACTCCAGCTTTTGCGTCTATCTTCATACCAAACCGTTGAGATTGCTGAATAGTCACGCAGTGGGTGGTGGGTGTACGGAACAAGCTGCCAGAGGAGGTAGTTGTGGCAGGGACTAACTCAACGTTTAAGGAACAGTTAAGACAGGTACATGGATAGGATACATCGATGGATGGATACATCGGCGAAACCAAACGCAGGCTCGCCGATCGCTTCGCTCAACACCTGCGCTCAGTCCGCCTTAACCAATCTGATCTCCCGGTGGCTGAGCACTTCAACTCCCCCTCCCATTCCCAGTCTGATCTTTCTGTCATGGGCCTCCTCCAGTGCCATAGTGAGTCCCATCGGAAATTGGAGGAACAGCACCTCATATTTCGCTTGGGCAGTTTGCAGCCCAGCGGTATGAACATCGACTTCTCCAACTTTAGATAGTTCCTCTGTCCCTCTCTTCCCCTCCCCCTTCCCAGATCTCCCACTGTCTTCCTGTCTCCACCTATATCCTTCCTTTGTCCCGCCCCTCCTGACATCAGTCCGAAGAAGGGTCTCGACCCGAAACGTCGCCCATTCCTTCTCTCCTGAGATGCTGCCTGACCAGCTGAGTTACTCCAGCATTTTGTGAATAAATACCTTCGATTTGTACCAGCATCTGCAGTTATTTTCTTACACTACATGGATAGGACAGGTTTGGAGGGAAATGGACAAAATGCGTGCAAGCAGCCAGGTGTAACAGGGACATGTTGGCTGGTGTGGTCAAGTTGGGCCGAAGGGCCTGTTTCCACACTGTATCACTCTATGACTCTATGAGTCAGACAGCAGACTATCTGAGTCACTGTGTAATCCAGCTGCTGTTATTTATCCACTGGGCTCTATCCTCTGCACAGACACATCAACCTCCGGTCCACCAACACAGCCACGAATCAACCTGTTCCTAGGCAACTATAAAGAATACCTTGTGTAACAATCTAGAGAGTTTTGAATTGTTCATACTTTCCAGCTACTGTCATCACCTTCTTTAAAACTACTCCCCTTAAAAACTCAACCTTGATCCTTTTATCTGTTAAATCACCAGTTTCCTTCTAACCAGCCCATTTTCCTCACAGATCCTGAAATACGTACACATTTTTTCCCATCTGGGTCCATCTCATTTATCTCCAGCGAGCCCAAATGACTACCTTGCTTAAAGTGGCAACTACTCTTCCGTTATTCTTGCCACTCTTTCACTAAGTTCGCTTTCTGTGCAAAACAAAATATAGGTGTCTTCGAAGAGCCGATTCACTGGTTAAGAGTCATCAAGAGAGTTTTATAGTCATATATGTCCCAGATAGAACAGAAATTCTTCCTTGCAGCAGCACAACAAAATCGGTAAACACAGTACTCTGTAAACAATATGATAAAAGAGAAAAAAAAGTTCAATGTGTGTATATACATATACACACATATACATATATACGTAGGTATCACAAAATGCTGGAGTGACTCAGCAGGTCAGGCAGCATCTCAGGAGAGAAGGAATGGGTGACGTTTCGGGTCGAGACCCTTCTTCAGACTGACAAATCTTTTGGATGACAAATAAAGATATCTTGAATCTTGATCTTGATCAAGTGGCACATCGGGAACGAGCTTCTGGAAACACCAGCCCTGTACCAAAAAGCTTCAGACATTTTAAATACCGTTTATTCCCCTTGGCGGGGACAAATCGCCATGGGTCCAATTAGACGCGTACTTCATTTTGTCGCCGGTGTGAGAGGCAGAGGGGGGGGACGACCTGTAAATTGATTCTAGTGAATGTACCTCCTGGGATCGCCAATTCATGACTGCAGCCAGTACCTGATTAGTCCTGATTTACTGAGAGGCATTTGTTGGACTATTGATGCAGAAGGTTAAATTGCTGTTCCTTATGAAGCGCATGCTACCTGGCGTAACATTTCCACCCAATTGTTTGAAATCTTTATCCAAATGACAGCAGGGTATCTGCAAACTAAAGACATAGAAACATAGAACATCATTGCGGGAGTAGGCCATTCGGCCCTTCGAGCCAGCACCGCCATTCAATATGGATGGCTGATCATCCAAAATCAGTACCCCCCCCGTTCTTCCTTTTCCCCCATATCCCTTGATTCCGTTAGTCTGAAGAGCTATATCTAACTCTCTCTTGAAAACATCCGGTGAATTGGCCTCCACTGCCTTCTGTGGCAGAGAATTCCACAGATTCACAATTCTCTGGGTGAAAAAGTTTTTTCCTCATCTCAGTCCTAACTGGCCTACCCCTTATTCTTAAACTGTTACCCCTGGTTCTGGATTGCCCCAACATCGGGAACATTTTTCCTGCATCTAGCCTGTCTAATCGCTTAAGAATTGTTATGTTTCTATAAGATCCCCCCCTCACATCCTTCCAAATTCCAGTGAATCCATTCTGAAATAATCCTTACTTTCTTTAGGTGATAATGAGATAAACACCAGCGATCGTCTAAAGATGATCAATATATATCTGTATTTGTGAGTATGTGTGTATATACACATACAATTACAGGACATATTAGCGATTTAGACGCTATTAGGGAATTAAACGTGACATCTCCAAGTTTGCGGATGACACAAAGCCGGGTGGCAGTGTGAGCTGCGAGGAGGATGCTATGAGGCAAAGGGTGCTGTCTCCAGGTGGATGGGGTTGAGAAGGAAAGATGGGCCAGCCATGATTGAATGGCGGAGTTGACTCGATGGGCCAAATGCCCTAATTCTGCTCCCATGACATGAGTTATGAAATGGAGGATGTATGAATCATGCAAGGCAGTACTGGAGATCATGAAATATCCCACAGACGTTGGCTAAATAAGCCTGCAACACTGAGTATGGGTTGATGATGAGTTAAAGGAAAAGTTTGTTGTTGGTAATTTCCATAGAGAAGTTGCTCGTTTATTGCCTGCACTTAATGTTCCTTATTTTTGGTTCCAGAGAGAATTCCTGGTTGCAAAGCCCAAGAAACCTGCTCTGTGTTTTTGGTGCTAAAAAATAAATATATTTGATCAAAAGGTTTCATTATTTCATAAATCAGATATTTCTAAATCCATCAGCTGCCCACTGCGGCAGTCATCTCAGCCATCGCACAGCGCATCATTCCCCCATCATCATCCCTACAAGAGTCCCAATCCGTTACTAATGGGATTTAACCTTCCTATATTCCATCACACTCTCGTGAGCTTCTCATCACTCTAATCCTTACAGCTCACAGCTTGCACTCCAATTCAACCACGAGATGGACATTGCTCAAACACATTCGCTCACGCTCCTCAATCACGCCTGCAGAGAGGGCGGCACGGTGGCGCAGCGGTAGGGTTGCTGCCTTACAGCGATTGCAGGGCCAGAGAAGCGGGTTCGATCCTGACTACGGGGGCTGTCTGCGCGGAGTTTGTACCATTCTCCCCGTGACCGCGTGGGTTTTCTCCAAGACCTTCGGTTTCCACCCACACTCCAAAGACGTACAGGTCTGTAGGTTAATTGGCTTGGGTTTGTACACCTGGTATAAGTGTAAATTGTCCCTAGTATGTGTAGGAGAGTGTTAATTTGATTTAGATTTAGAGATACAGCGCAGAAATAGGCCCTTCGGCCCACCGAGTCCACGCTGCCCAGCGATACCCGCACATTAACACTATCCTACACCCACTAGGGACAATTTTTACATTTACCCAGTCAATTAACCTACATACCTGTACGTCTTTGGAGTGTGGGAGGAAACCGAAGATCTCGGAGAAAACCCACGCAGGTCACGGGGAGAACGTACAAACTCCGTACAGACGGCGCCCGTAGTCAGGATCGAACCTGAGTCTCCGGCGCTGCATTCGCTGTAAGGCAACAACTCTACCGCTGTGCCACCGTGCCGCGGGGATGTACGGGGATCGGTGGTCGGCGTGGACCCGGTGGGCCGAAGGGTCTGTCTCCGCGCTGTATTTCTAGACTAAGCTAAACTAAAGGGGCTGAAATGCCTCAGATCATTTTGGAAGCGGTGAGTGTTGGGCCACAGCAAAAGATGCTGAAAGGTGAGAGGGGCAAAGTTTAAGGGAGATGTGAGGGGCAAGTTTGTTACCCAATGAGTGGTGAGGGTACCAAACTCATTGCTATGAGGGGTGGTGATGGAGGCAGATACGATAGTGGCAGATATCATAGCCGGATATCTTTGCGGCACGGTGGCGCAGCGGTAGAGTTGCTGCCTTACAGCGCTAGAGACCTGGCTTCGATCCCGACTACGGATGCTGTCTGTACGGAGTTTGTACGTTCTCCCCGTGACCGCGTGGGTTTTCTCCGAGCTCTTCGGTTTCCTCCCACACTCCAAAGACGCACACGTTTGTGGGTTATTGTAATGAAAGATATACATGTAAGTTGGCCCTAGTGTGTGTAGGATAGTGCTAGTATGCGGGGATCACTGGTCGGCAAGGACTCGGTGGGCCGAAGGGCCTGCTTCTGCACTCTATCTCTAAAATGATGCGAGGCATTTCAGCCCCTTTAGTCTAGAAATACAATGCGGAAACAGGCCCTTCGGCCCACCGAGTCCATGCCGACCACCGATCCCCGTACATCCCCACGGCTTTTGGATAGGCACATGGAAGTGAAGGTGATAGAGGCATCTGGATCACGTCCAGGCAGATGAGATGAGTTTAAGTTGGCATCATGTTTGGCACAAACATTGTGGGTCGAAGGGCTGTACTGTTCTATGTTCTATGAAAATCCCTCTTGAGGAATTTATGTTTACGACTGAGATGAGGAAAACTAGGACTGAGATGAAGAAAAACGTTTTCACCCAGAGAGTTGTGAATCTGTGGAATTCTCTGCCACAGAAGATGCATTCAAGAGAGAATTAGATAGAGCTCGTCGGGCTAACGGAATCAAGGGATATGGGGAGAAAGCAGAAAAGAGGGTACTGATTTTGGATGATCGGCCATGATTATATTGAATGGCGGTGCTGGCGCAAAGGGCCGAATGGCACCTATTTTCTATGTTTCTATGTGAAAAACAAAAGTAATTGAAACCACACAAAATAGTTTTTTTTTTCAACGTGCGTTTCGTGACATGTGTGCGGATGATGTGGCTTCACTAGAATGTTGCCTGGGTTTCAGCACTTAAGCTACAGAGAGAGGTTGAACAGGTTGGGTCTTTATTCTTTGGAGCGTAGAAGGTTGAGGGGGGACTTGATAGAGGTTTTTAAAATTTTAAGAGGGACGGACAGAGTTGACGTGGGTAGGCTTTTCCCTTTGAGAGTGGGGAAGATTCCAACAAGGGGACATAATTTCAGAATTAAGGGACAAAAGTTTAGGGGTAACATGTGGGGTGACTTCTTTACTCAGAGGGTGGTGGCTGTGTGGAATGAGCTTCCGGTGGAAGTGGTGGAGGCAGGCTCGATTTTATTATTTAAGAGTAAATTGGATAGGTATATGGATGGGAGGGGATTGGAGGGTTATGGTCTGAGAGCAGGTAGTCAAGTCAAGTCAAGTCAAATTTATTTGTCACATACACATACTCGATGTGCAGTGAAATGAAAGTGGCAATGCCTGCGGGTTGTGCACAAAAAGAATTACAGTTACAGCATATAAATAAAGTTAATAAGTTACTAAACATAGCACAAAAAGTGTCGACAAAAATTTAGTCTCTGGGGTTATCAAAGTTGACAGTCCTGATGGCCTGTGGGAAGAAGCTCCGTCTCATCCTCTCCGTTTTCACAGCGTGACAGCGGAGGCGTTTGCCTGACCGTAGCATCTGGAACAGTCCGTTACTGGGGTGGCAGGGGTCCCTCATGATCTTGCTTGCTCTGGATCTGCACCTCCTGATGTATAGGTCCTGCAGGGGGACGAGTGTAGTTCCCATGGTGCGTTCTGCCGAACGCACTACTCTCTGCAGGGCCATCCTGTCCTGGGCAGAGCTGTTCCCAAACCAGACTGTAATGTTGCCGGACAGGATGCTCTCTACAGCCCCAGAGTAGAAGCAATGAAGGATCCTCAGCGACACTCTGAATTTCCTCAGTTATCTAAGGTGGTAAAGGCGCTGCTTAGCCTTACCCACCAGTGCGGCAATGTGCGTTGCCCACGTCAGATCCTCTGCGATGCGGACTCCCAAGTATTTGAAACTGCTCACCCTATCCACAATAGACCCATTTATCTCCAGTGGCGTGTATGTCCTTGGATGTTTAGCCCTTCTGAAGTCCACAATCAGCTCCTTTGTTTTAGTGACATTCAAGAGGAGGCTATTGTCCTGACACCAGAGTGCCAGATCAGCCACCTCCTCCCGGTAGGCCTTCTCATCGTTGTTGGAGATCCGGCCCACCACCACAGTGTCATCAGCAAACTTGATGATGGAGTTTGAGCTGAACCTGGCCCTACAGTCATGTGTGTACAGGGAGTACAGTAGGGGGCTAAGGACGCAGCCCTGGGGGGATCCTATGTTCAGGGTGAGGGAGCTAGATGTGTGTTCCCCCATCCTGACCACTTGGGGCCTGGCAGTGAGAAAGTCCAGGACCCAGGCACACAGAGGGGTGCTAAGCCCCAGTTCCAGCAGCTTTTCAACCAGTCTGCTGGGGGACTATCGTGTTGAATGCTGAACTAAAGTCAATGAACAGCATCCTCACATAGCCCCCCCCTTCTGGCTGTCCAGATGAGAGAGAGCGGTGTGTAGAACCTGGGAGACCGCATCATCCGTGGACCTGTTCGGACGGTATGCGAACTGTAGTGGGTCCATGTTGCGAGGAAGGAGGGCGCAGATGTGCTTCTTGACTAGCCTCTCCAAGCATTTCATGACAACCGAGGTCATGAGACTAGGTCAGAGAGAGTGGTCGGCGTGGACTGGTAGGGCCGAACGGGCCTGTTTCCGTGCTGTAATTGTTATATGGTTATATGGTTATATGTTACGGAAAACTATTTCCCAGGAGCTAGCTAGCCCCTCCCCCTTACCCTCACCCCCAGAATGTGTGAATCACCTGCAATCTTATAATAATAATAATGCATTTTATTTATATAGCGCTTTTCATATACTCAAAGACGCTTTACAGAGATTTAGAGAACATAGGGAAATGAATAAATAGATAAATAAGTAAATAAATAAACGAACAGAGAAAGGAGACAGAAGGTGAGGTGACCTTCAGTGGTTGAAGGCAGTACTGAACATGTGAGACTTCAGCGATGTTTTGAATGTGGTGAGTGTGGAGGAGTCTCTGACGGTTTGGGGTAGTGAGTTCCATAGGGTGGGAGCAGCGATGGAGAAAGCCCCTGTTCCCCCCAGGATCTGAGTTTGGTCCGGATGTGGGGGGATAGGAGATTGGCAGCAGCAGAGCGGAGGGTGCAGGTGGGAGTGTGCCTGTGGAGGAGGTCAGTCAGGTAGGATGGGGCCAGGTTATGGAGGGCTTTGTAGGTTATGAGGAGGATTTTGTACTGGATTCTCTGGGGGATGGGGAGCCAGTGGAGCTTGTAAAGGACGGGGGTGATATGGTCACGGATCGGGGTGTGGGTGAGTTGACGGGCAGCGGAGTTTTGAATGTATTGAAGTTTACTGATGATTTTTGAGGGTGCGCCATTTTTGAGGGCTGTTGCAGTAGTCCAGGCGGGAGGTGATGAAGGCGTGGATGAGGGTTTCTGCAGCTGTGGAGGAGAGGGACGGACGGAGACGGGCGATGTTTTTGAGGTGGAAGAAGGCTGTCTTTGTGATGTGTTTGATGTGTTTGTCGAAGGAGAGGGTTTGATCAAAGATGATTCCAAGATTCCGGATCTTCCTTCTCAATCCCATGTTCCCACTCAATTTCCCCTCAATCACGAGCGGTGGTTTTGGCAAGCGTGGAGCTCACTTCCTTCCCATCCTATGCTCACTACTTACGCTTGCCCCTTACTCCTTCACTTTAGGCTTCAGTGCAGTTCCGTCTAGTTTATTGCCACATGTACCGAGGTACAGTGAAAAGCTTTTTGTTGCGTGCGAACCAGTCAACGGTCAGACATGAGAGATGCAGCGCGGCAGCAGCGTGTTCGCCCGCCCCGGATCGGACTTATCATCGGCGGAGCCGGCCGTCTTCGGAGGCTGCGGGAGCGGCTGCGACGCGACGCGCCTTGGGCTCGGCCCGCTGTGGACCGTCCGGTGCGGCCTGCAACCACAACAACCTGGCTGCGGGCGAGGCACAGCGGGAGAAGGGAAAGACATTGTGGCCTTCCATCACAGTGAGGAGAGAGAGGACTGGAGGAGACTCACTGTGATGGATGTTTCTTTGATGGATGTTTCTTTTTTTTGTGTGTTTTTGGGGTTGGGTGGTTTGAGTGCCTGTTTGATGCTTTTATTGTTGGACTGTGTTTTTGGGGGTTTTGGGGTGTGTGATTTGAATGCCTATTTAATGCTTTTATTGTTGGACTGTGTTTTGGGGGGTTTTTGGGGTTGGGTAATTTTGGGTGCCTGTTTAGTGCTTTTATTGTTGGACTGTGGGTGATTGAATTAACATTTTGTTCAAGATGGCCGCGCCGTTGTGTTTGGCTGCCTGCCACTGTATGTTTCTTTTTTTTTCCTGGTCAGATGTGCAGCACTTTGGTCAACGTGGGTTGTTTTTAAATGTGCTATACAAATAAATTGACTTGACTTGACTTGACTGTCTCCTTGGAGTGTCTCTGAAACAAGCCGAATCAAGTGGCTTGGTTTTTTAAAAAAATGTTCACAGCAAAATTTCTATTAATGTGCTTGACTGATTCATGACAGATTTTCATAATTTCCCAGGGAATTCACATCTTGTTACCCTTCAATTTATATAGGATTTGGTCATCCTGGGAACTAAATGTGATTAAATTACCAAGACCTGACCCGAGAAGTGTCGTAAACCTGTGAATTATATGCATTTTTATTGCATTTCACGTAAGTGGTGGAATTCTTTGCCACAGAAGTCGGTGGAGGCCAATTCACTGGATGTTTTCAAGTGAGAGTTCGATATAGCTCTTAGGGCTAACGGAATCAATGGATATGGGGAGAAAGCAGGAACGGGGTACTGATTTTGGATGATCAGTCATGATCATATTGAAGGGCGGTACTGGCTCAAAGGGGCGAATGGCCTACTCCTGCACCTATTTTCTATGTTTCTATGTAAGTCATTGTGCAGTGCTGAAGGTGGATGTCGGGAATTAGAGTCATAGATCAGTCTAGTTTATTGTCACGTGTACTGAGGTACAGTGAAAAACTTTTGTTGCGTGCTATCCAGTCACACAGAGAGAAAACAGGCCATTCAGCCCAACTTTCACACAACGACAACATGTCCCATCTACACTTGCCCCACCTGCCTGGGTTTGGCCCATATCCTTCTAAGCCTGTCCTATCCATGCACCTGTCTAAATGTGTCTTAAAAACATTGCAATCGTACCTGCCTCAACTACCTCCTCTGGCAGTTCGTTCCATACACCCACCACCCTTTTTGTGTGAAAAAGATACCCCTCAGGTTCCCATTAAATCTTTCCCCCCTTACAAACCTGTGTCCTCTGATTTTCGAATACACTACTCTGGGCAAGAGACCCTGTTCCTCTCATGATAGACACAAAATGATGGAGTAACTCAGCGGGTCAGGCAGCATCTCTGGAGAGAAGGAATGGGTGACATTTCGGGTCGAGACCCTTCTTCATGGTTTGGTACACCTCTAGAAGAACACTCCTCATCCTCCTGCGCTCCAAGTAATAGAGAGCCAGCCTGCTCAACCTTTCCTTACAGCCCAGCCCCCTCGAGTCCTAGCAACATCCTCATGAATCTTCTCTGTGCCCTCTGTACAGTCTGAAGAAGGGTCTCGACCCGAAACGTCACCCATTCCTTCTCTCTAGTGATGCTGCCTGTCCCGCTGAGTTACTCCAGCATTTTGTGTCTACCTTCGATTTAAACCAGCATCTACACTTCTTTACATTCTCGGTGCCCTTTCCAGCTTGACAACATCTTTCCTGTAACATGGTGCCCAAAACTGAACACAGTACTCCAAATGTGGCGTCACCAAAGGCAGTGAAAGTGTCCAGAAATAATTTTTGCAAGAAGCTATGTTTTTATGATTGTTTTTCTGAAGGTCACCATCTACGCAAATAAATGAGTCCACATTCTGCCTTCCTCAAATGTTAAATACATTTCCTAGAAAAATGTCTATTGAAAAAGGTTTGAAAAACCCTTTGAGTCTAAACTAAATGTATTTATTGGTGTATTTGTATGAAAAGGAGAAAAATCTTCTGGTCGTGATATTCTTTCATTATGTACAACTTTTGTGGGCATTGCTTTTTTTCCATGAATAAGAGGAAGGATTCTCTCCTGAACCTTCTTTCGTTCATCTTCACACGATGATTTTGAGTTTTATATTTGTTTGTGGATTAAATTTAAAAAAGTTACTTCTTGCTCACACAAATATATAGGAGCAGGGAGGTTCTGCTGCAGTTGTACAGGGCCTTGGTGAGACCACACCTGGAGTATTGTGTACAGTTTTGGTCTCCTAATCTGAGGAAAGACATTCTAGCCTTAGAGGGAGTACAGAGAAGGTTCACCAGATTGATCCCTGGGATGGCAGGACTTTCATATGAAGAAAGACTGGATAGACTAGGCTTATACTCGCTGGAATTTAGAAGACTGAGGGGAGATCTTATAGAAACATATAAAATTCTTAAGGGGTTGGAGAGGCTAGATGCAGGAAGATTGTTCCCGATGTTGGGGAAGCCCTTGTGGCTAAAGGGATCAGGGGGTATGGAGAGAAGGCAGATACAGGTTACTGAGCTGGATGATCAGCCATGATCATATTGAATGGCGGTGCAGGCTCGAAGGGCCGAATGGCCTACTCCTGCACCTATTTTCTATGTTTCTATGTTTCTATGTCACCTCTCAGTGACTTCTTCCAGACTTGTGTTGACGCACTGTATTTTTCCTCACTGTGTATCGAGGGCCATGGAAGCTACAAGTAAAGGTAGCTGCAAGGATTAGGAGTTGCATTGGTGAGGATGCAGTTACACTGGTGTGGGTGGTACAGCAATGGAGTTGCTGCCTCACAGCACCAGAGACCCGTGTTCCATCCTGACTACGGGCGGAGTCTGTACGTTCTCCCCGTGACCTGCGTGGATTTTCTCCGAGATCTTCGGTTTCCTCCCACACTCCAAAGACGTACAGGTTTGTAGGTTAATTGGCTTGGTGTAAATGTAAATTGTCCCTAATGTGTGTAGAATAGAGTTAATGTACAGGGATTGTTGGTTAGCGTGGAATCGGTGGGCCGAAGGCTCTGTTTCTGCTCTGCGCCTCAAAAACGAAAACGAAAACACAAATGATTTTTTTCTTTTCTATTCCATCAAAATACAGGTTCCGATTCATTTATTGTCATAGAGTCACAGCGTCCTGGAGTCATAGAGTGATACAGTGTGGAAACAGGCCCTTCGGCCCACATGTCCCAGCTACACTAGTCCCACCTGCCTGTGTTTGGCACATATCCCTCCAAGCCTGTCCTATCCATGTACCTGTCTAACTGTTTCTTAAACGCTGGGATAGTCCCAGCCTCAACTACCTCCTCTGGCAGCTCGTTCCATACACCCACCACCCTTTGTGTGAAAAAAATTACCCCTCAGATTCCTATTAAATCTTTTCCCCTTCACCTTGAACCTGTGCCCTCTGGTCCTCGATTCCCCTACTCTGGGCAAGAGACTCTGTGCATCAAGACGGAGACACCAATTAACTGCAATGAAATTCCACATTCAAATGAAGCTCATGTAGTAAACAGTTTATGCGTAGGAAGGAACTGCAGATGCTGGTTTAAACTGAAGATGGACATAATATAGATTAACTCTGGAGAGAAGAAGTGTGTGACGTATCGGGTCGAGACCCTTCTTCGGATCGGACTGTAGATGCTGGTTTACACCGAGGATAGACACAAAATGCTGGAGTAATTCAGCATTTCTGGATCTCTGGATAGAAGGATTGGGTGACGTTTCGAGTTGAGACCCTGCTTCAGTCTGAAGAATGGTCTGGAGTACACAGTTTATATTGAAAATGAAAATTACAATAAGTTACAATGATAAGCACAAAGCAGCAGAATGATGTGCAGGGTTGGCAAAAGAATATTAAGGAATATTAAAGTGCAATTTCATAGCGAGAGGATTTGAGTATAGGAGCAAGGAGGTCCTACTGCAGTTGTACAGGGGTCCTGGTGAGACCACACTTAGAGTATCGTGTGCACTTTTGGTCTAATTTGAGGAAGGACATTTTTGCTATTGAGGGAGTGCAGCATAGGTTCACCAGGTTAATTCCCGGGATGGCGGGACTGACAGATGATTAAAGAATTGATCGACTGGGCTTGTATTTACTGGAATTTAGAAGGATGAGAGGGGATCTTATTGAAACACAAAATTCTTAAAGGATTGGACAGGCTCGGTCCAATTGGAAATTCGATTCAATTTGAGATACCAGCTATCAAGACAGATGTGTATAGCAATTCATTCTTCCCACGCACAATTAAAGCATGGAATAGTCTTCACCCTACTATAGTTACTCAACCAGACGCAACTAAATTTAAGGCCGCTCTTCTCCAAGGAGCCCTTCTTGCTTAAGTCCATATTCCGCCACCTCCAGTTTAAATTCCATTTGGAATATTTTGGAGGACCCAGAACCAAGAACCAAGGCTCGATGCAGGAAAAATGTTCCCGATGTTGGGGAAGTCCAGAACCAGGGGTCACAGTGTAAGAATAAGGGGTAGGCCATTTAGGACTGAGATGAGGAAAAACCTTTTCACCCAGAGAGTTGTGAATCTGTGGAATTCTCTGCCACTGAAGGCAGTGGAGGCCAATTAACTGGATGTTTCCAAGAGAGAGTTAGATTTAGCTCTTCGGGCTAATGGAATCAAGGGATATGGGGAGAAAGCAGGAACGGGGTACTGATTTTGGATAATCTGCCATGATTACATCGGCTTGTACTCGCTGGAATTTAGAAGATTGAGGGGAGATCTTATAGAAACTTACAAAATTCTTAAGGGGTTGGACAGGCTAGATGCAGGAAGATTGTTCCCGATGTTGGGGGAGTCCAGAACAAGGGGTTACAGTTTAAGGATAAGGGGAAAGTCTTTTAGGACCGAGATGAAAAAGTTTTTTTTCACACAGAGAGTGGTGAATCTGTGGAATTCTCTGCCACAGAAGGTAGTTGAGGCCAGTTCGTTGGCTATATTTAAGAGGGAGTTAGATGTGGCCCTTGTGGCTAAAGGGATCAGGGGGGTATGGAGAGAAGGCAGGTACAGGATACTGAGTTGGATGATCAGCCATGATCATATTGAATGGCGGTGCAGGCTCGAAGGGCCGAATGGCCTACTCCTGCGCCTTTTTTCTATGTTTCTATCTATGTAATAACAGAAACACTGAATGAGCTAGAGTTCAGAGTAAAGAGGACGTGGCAGGAGGTCTGGGAAGGGGGATTGAAAGAAGTGATTGTTTCAGTGGTCTGACAGCAGTAGCAGAGAAGCTGTTCCTAACTCTGGACATCTGAGGTTTCGAGCTCCTGTATCTTCTCCAAGAGGTAGTAGAGACTAAAGGGAACAGTCAAGAGTGACAGGCAACTTTGATGGTATGTCTCGGCCTGCCGATGTCAAGCATCATGAAATTCCTCAAGACTCCGAATCTTCCCTTTTCGAAGGAGGATAATCCCGTCTGCTGCAGCCTCTCCACTTAAATGAATAACATTCAGCATCCTTTCCAAGAGTTTGACATGCCTTCGAAAGTGTGATTCCCAGGGCTGAACAATGTACTCTAGTTAATGTCTAAGCAGTGACTTACAAAACCTGAGTCCTTGGCTTTCTGCACTTCACACCTCTATTTATAAAGCCTACTAGACCAAGTGGACCCGTTGGGCCCAAACCTCTCCTGCATTGGTGCAACACCCTCTCCCCACCTCCCTCCCTCCGCTCCCCACTTCCCCTTCCCCCTCTCCATCCCCCTCAACCCCCCTTATCCACCCTCCTCCCCCTCCCTCCCCCCTCCCTCCCTCCCCCCTCCCTCCCTCCCTCCCTCCTCCCTCCCTAGGAGATAGATTTAAACTTTAAAATGTAAACAACTTTAAAAATATCACACCAATTTCAACAAAACTACTCGCATTATCACTAAAGTGACAATGGTGAGTAAGGTGGGCCTAAAATTGTTGCGCTGTCGTGTACCGTTTTGGCTGAAGTTCAGTCACAAACAAGATAACACACGAGAGTTTTAGTATATAGATGTCACCCTTGATTTTTTTTTAAAGCAACACATGGCACGGAACGTAACAGGAATGGGCTCGTTGATGAGTAAGTGCAATGGATCTACATTGATGTTTCCACTTTTTAAAAAATATTTGTAGAAATTCAAAGACACTCTTTCCTATTCTCAACTTGGCCTCCTCAGCAATGGCGAGACCAAGCGGAGACTACTTGCCCTGGGAGTGGGGTAACGATATTTGGAGGAAAGGTGGAACAAATGGGCGGCACGGTGGCACAGCGGTAGAGTTGCTGCCTTACAGTGTCAGAGACCCGGGTTCGATCCAGACTACGGGTGCTGTCTGTACGGAGTTTGTACGTTCCCCCCGTGACCTGCGTGGGTTTTCTGCAGGATCCCCGCGTTTCCCCTCACACTCCTAAAGACGTACGGGTTTGCAAGGTTAATTGGCTTGGCATCAATGTAAATTATCCCTGTTGGATAGCGTTAATGTGCAGGGATCGTAAGATCATAAGTGTTAGGAGCAGAATTAGGCCATTCGGCCCACCAATCAGGTCATTCAGAATTTGGCCATTCGGCCCATCAAGTCCGCTCTGCCATTCAATCGAGGCTGATCTATCTCTCCCTCCTCACCCTATTCTCCTGCCTTCCCATAACCTGTGACAGCCGGACCGCTGGTCGGTGCGGACCCGGTGGGCCGAAGGGCCCGATTCCGCGCTGTATCTCGAAACTAAACGCTCCAGAAAGTAGATGAGCTCCTCGGGCTGGAGGCTGTCATGTTTGGCTTTTCACTTGGCATTGTGGCTACTGTGTTCCATTAATCCATGTCAACATGTTCAACAGAGACACAGAGCAGAGGATCGATATTGACCACGGAGTTACTACTTCAGGAATGGTTGATGCAACTTTAAGAACACATGAGCTAAAATAGGATTCACAGGAATGGAGTGAGTCAGAACTGTTGTTAAAAATTAATAATTGGATTGGGAAAATCTACAATAGAAAGGTTATAAAAATGAATCATAGAGATGGACGAAGCATACATTGCAAGTCCACTTGCTGAAGAGAAAGTTGGTTAAAAATCAGAGGATGAGCAAATGAAAAATCTGTAAAATGTCTGAAGAAGGGTCTCGACCCGAAACATCGCCCATTTCTTCTCTCCAGAGATGCTTCCTCTCCCGCTGTTACTCCACCATTTTGTGTCTATCTTCGCTATAAACCAGCATCTGCAGGTTCAACCTACAAAAATGTAAATACCTGTTGTATTTATCATTACTGTAAGTATACACTCCTTGAACTTCATGTGAACAAGGAATTCAATTGCACCCTGGTGTATATGACATTGACCTTTGGGCGGTGTGGTGGGGCAGCGGTAGAGTTGCTGCCTTACGGCGCTTACAGCACCCGGAGACCTGGGTTCAATCCCGACTACGAGATGCTGTCTGTGCGGAGTTTGTACGTTCTCCCCGTGACCTGCGTGATCTTCAGTTTCCTCCCACACTCCAAAGACGTACAGGATTGTCAGTTCGTTGGCTTGGTATTAATGTAAAATTGTCGCTCGTGTGTGTAGGATGGTGGTGGTGATGTGCGGGGATCGCTGGTCAGTGCAGGCTTGGTGGGCCGGAGGGCCTGGTATATGTAAACTAAACTAAACAAAAACTAAACTAAGCTAGCAGCAATGTGTGGGTGAATGCAGGGGAATTACTCAGATCGAATGAAGACATGGCAGGTGGGACTAGTTTAAGACATGGCAGGTGGGACTAGTTTAAGACGTGGCAGGTGGGACTAGTTTAAGACGTGGCAGGTGGGACTAGTTTAAGACGTGGCAGGTGGGACTAGTTTAAGACGTGGCAGGTGGGACTAGTTTGAGACATGGATGGTGGGACTAGTTTAAGACATGGCAGGTGGGACTAGTTTAAGACATGGCAGGTGGGACTAGTTTAAGACATGGCAGGTGGGACTAGTTTAAGACATGGATGGTGGGACTAGTTTAAGACATGGCAGGTGGGACTAGTTTAAGACATGGCAGGTGGGACTAGTTTAAGACATGGAGGGTGGGACTAGTTTAAGACGGCGGGCGGGATTAGTTTAAGACATGGCAGGTGGGATTAGTTTCAGATACTGTGGCTGTGTAATTTGTTGATGTGAAGACAGACACAAAAAGCTGGAGTAACTCAGCGGGACAGGCAGCATCTCTGGAGAGAAGGAATGGGTGATGTTTCCGGTCGAGACCCTTCTTCAGACTAAACTTGTTGCACGCTACTTCAAGTTGAGCAAGTGGTAGTGCGGTAGAGCTTCTGCCTTACAGCGCCAGAGACCCAGGTTCGATCCTGACTAAGGGTGCTGTCTGTACGAAGTTTGTACGTTCTCCCCGTGATCTCCGCGGATTTTCTCCGAGGTCTTCGGTTTCCTCCCACACTCCAAAGGCGCACAGGTTTGTAGATTAATTGGCTTGGTATAAATGTAAATAAATGTAAAAACAATTGTTCCTAGTGTTTGTAGATTAGTGTTAATGTGCGGGAATCGCTGGTCGGCGGGCCAAAGGGCTTGTTTCAGCGCTGTATCTCGAAACTAAACTAAACTAAATTGCTAACATGGTGATAATCTTCAGTGAAGAACTATTTCCCTGAGATTTACAACTAGATGACCAGGCAGAATTGTATTTAGAATCATTTAACTGCGTTGTGAATGTTACTTAAATGAATACAGTTTCAGCTAGTTTAAAAATCTATTATGAAGAGTCAAACCAATTATTTGAACAATTTGACTGGCTTCAGCTGTTTACCAGTACAGAATTAGTTTTGGAAATACAATTGGAAAAATCTGATTCCTGAGTGTCTTTTCGTGTCCATTTCTCATTGAGAGCAATCAATTTAATTGCACCGCCTTTTATTTATTAATTTACACAATGTCAGCATCATCAATAAGGCCAATGTTAAACATACCTTGTTAATTGCCCTTGGGAAAGCTGTTTTAAATCAGAGATACGACATGACTCACCGAGTCCATGCTGACCATCGATCACCCGTTCAAAGTAGTTTTAAATCATCCTATCCCTGCATCCACTCCCGACACACGAGGGGCAATTTTACTGAGGCCAATTATCATAGAAACTTAGAAAATAGGTGCAGGAGTAGGCCATTCTGCCCTTCGAGCCAGCACCGCCATTCAATATGATCGTGGCTGATCATCCAAAATCAGTACCCCGTTCCTGCTCTCTTCCCCATACCCCTTTATTCCGGTAACCATAAGAGCTAAATCTAAATCTCTCTTGAATACATCTTTCAAAACTGCACATCATTGTGATCGAACCTGGGTCTCTGGCCCTGCAAGGTAGCAGCTCTACTAGCTGCGACCGGCGCCACCCTGTAAGCTGTCTGAATCACTACACTCTTTGTGTTGAAGGTATTCCCACCCTCATATCAGTATCTAGTAACTGGTGATGAGAAGACGTCATCAGTGATAGGAGCAAAATTAGGCCATTCGGCCCATCAAGTCTACTCTGCCATTCAATCACGGCTGATCTATCTCTCACTCCTAACCCCATTCTCCTGCCTTCTCCCCGTAACCCCTGACATCCGTACTAATCAGAATCTATCTCTTCACAAAATGCTGGAGTAACTCAGCAGGTCAGGCAGCATCTCGGGAGAGAAGGAATGGGTGACGTTTCGGGTCGAGACCCTTCTTCAGACTGATGTCAGGGGGGCGGGACAAAGGAAGGATATAGGTGGAGACAGGAAGATAGAGGGAGATCTGGGAAGGAGGAGGGGAAGAGAGGGACAGACGAACTATCTAAAGTTGGAGAAGTCGATGTTCTATCTATCTATCTATCTACGCCTTGAAAATATCCATTGACTTGTCCTCCACAGCCTTCTGTGGCAAAGAATTCCACAGGTTCACCACCCTCTGGCTCCAAAAAAATCCTCCTTATCTCCTTCCTGAAGAAATGTCCTTTAGTTCTGAGGCTGGGACCTCTAGTTCTAGACTCTCCCACTAGTGGAAACATCCTCTCCACATTCCTCTATCCAAGCCTTTCACTATTCGGTAAGTTTCATTATTCGGTAAGTTTCCCCTCCTCCTTCTTTAACATAGTGAACAATAACAATGATTATCAACAGAAGATTATCTACACAAAGAAAAGTGTTCTTTGTCCAGATGTGGATTCTAAGAAAAAAGGTAGAGTCATAGAGCCAAGCAGTGTGGAAACAGGCCCTTCGGCCCAACTTGCCCACACCGACCAACATGCCCCAGCTCCATTAGTTCCACCTACCTGCGTTTAGCACATAATCCCTCTATGCCTGTCCTATCCATGTAACTGTCTGAATGTTTCTTCTACATTGCAATAGTCCCTGCATCAACTACCTCCTCTGGCAGCTCCTTCCATACACCCACCGACCGGCCTTTGTGTGAAAAAGGTACCCCTCAGATATTGGTATGAATAGTTTCGGTTACGAGTTCCTGAACTGGGTGCCTACACACTCAAGGTCTTGATCGAAGTCGAAGGTTGAAGTTGCAGGAGCTCACAGATCTTAGGTGAGAGAAGACCAGAAGTGTTCAGAGAACCTGGTGGTGCAGCGGTAGAGCTACTGCCTTACAGCGCCAGAGACCCAGGTACGATCCTGACCACGGATGCTTGTCTATACGCAGGTTGTACGTTCTCCCCGTGACCTGCTTGGGTTTTATCCAAGATCTTCGGATTCCTCCCACACTGCAAAGACGTGCAGGTTTGGAGGTTAATTGGCTTGGTATGAATGTAAAATTGTCCCTCATGTGTGTGTGTAGTGTGCGGCGATCGCTGGTCGGTGCGTGCTCGGTGGGACTCGGTGGGCCGAAGGGCCTGTTTCCGTGTTGTATCTCTAAACTAAACGAAAGCAGGGGTTAGGTGAGACTGTGGAAATAGTTGAAAGCAAGATAAAGAATTTTAAAGAGACATTCATCAACAAAACAAAAGTCTCACAACAACTTGTGGATGATCCAGAATTCAAAATTTATCAGAGTTAAGCCTGGTATTCCTCCCAGTCAGAAATAATCCCAATACATCTCCAAGTTGTTCTACTGCAAGGCACAGTTGTGTTCCTAAGAAACCTCGTATCTGAGAAAATCGCATCATAAAAGCAATTGTGTCAATGGGGAAAAGCGAGTAAAGGGGCTAGAGTTTCAGACTAGCGATAATAAAGATGTTTTTTCGAAACGATTTTCAAAACTTACGGTCTTTTTAATAGCTGCAAGTTTACTTTTGTGTGCTGCAAGCTAATAATACTAGTCTGTACGTAACATTGTTTAATAGAGTACCATTGCACAAAATGTCAATAGAAACAAATGCTTTTCAATTTCAATGACTAACCATGGATTACATAATAGCTGTGTACTCAAGAAACTACAGTGTCTGATTACTGCAGGGAGGTTACATGAAATGTTTTTATTCCTCAACTGCTTTTTTTTCCAAAGACAGCTTTTTTTCCAGCTTGTGCCAAATAAATGTTGAAGTGCTTCTTTAGTTCCCGAACAAAATCACATTCTAACCAATTATTTCTGCATAATACATAAGAGTTTTCTTTAATTCATCAATCATGTTTTGTTCAGTTTGTGTTATAGCAGAACTATCTGTACAGGACTTTTACAAGTATATAATAAAAGAGAGTAATGTGGAATGTTAATTCACCAGCTTCTGAGGAAGATTACGATCCTGTATCATGCAGCGATGTAACTTGTTAACTAATGTAAGAGTTGTAAACTGAACACTTGACCTACCTTAACGAAGGTTAAACTGACAATATCTCAACAGCATTTCATTATTTTTCTTGAATGATTTTTTTTTTTCAAACTCAATCAATCTTAGAATACTGAAGTACGTTTGAACATCAAACCCAAATGTGTCTTTTAGTTATTCTGAGCCTTTAGTCGCTTACTTTATTATCAGAATTTCATTTTGAAATTATATTCATGACTAATGGTGGCACGGTGGCACAGCGGTATAGCTACTGCCAGAGACCTGGGTTCGATCCTGACTACTGGTGCTGTCTGTACGGAGTTTGTACATTCTTCCCGTGACCTGTGTGGGTTTTCTCTGAGACCTTTGGTTTCCTCCCGCACTCCAAAAGACCTACAGGCTTGAAGGTTAATTGGCTTGGTGTAAATGTAAAATTGTCCCTAGTGTTAATGTGCAGGGATCGCTGGTCGGTGTGGACTCGGTGGGCCGAAGGGCCTGTTTCCGCGCTGTATCTCTAAATTAAACTAAACTAAACTAAACCATCACGTCTACTCCGCCATTCAATCATGGCTGATCTATCTCTCCCTCCTAACCCCATTCTCCTGCCTTCTCCCCATAACCTCTGACACTGTATTAATCAATCATTTCTCCAATCAGAAAGCAAATACGTTGTGCAATCTTCAGAAAAAAAAAAGCTATGTTCTTCAGATCAATTTTTAAAAACTTTTCCCTTGGTAGATTTTTTTTGCCAGAGAGATCAACCACTTTCTTCTACTCAAAGTAAACCAGGAGACCATTGGTGCAACTGTGCCAAAACCATCTCCCAGTAGAGCAATCTCATTAGTTGACTTTCCCTCTCCTCTTATAACACACCCCGGCACCGAATTCCGGGCACAGGGGTAAAGTTGCTGCTTTAGAGCCCTTGCAGAGACAGACACTTTGCTCCCTGCGGCAATGAGAAAATATAGGGAGAAACTAGACCAAGTTGGGCCCAAATCTGTCCTGCATTGGTGCAGCACTCTCTCCTAACCCTCCCCACTTCCCCTTCCCCCTCTCCATCCCCCACAACCCCCTTATCCCCCCTCCTCCCCCTCCCTCCCTCCCTCCCCCTCCCTCCCGAGGAGATAGAGTTAAACATTAAAATGTGAATAACTTTAAAAATATAAGACCAATTTCAATAAAACTACTTGTATTACCATTAAAGTGTTAATGGTGAGTAAGGTGGGCCTAAAATTGTCAAGCTATCGTGAGCCGGTTTGGCTGTAGTTCAGTCACAAATAAACAAACATACGAGGGTTTTAGTATATAGATGCTACAGCATGGAACTGCAGATGCTGGTTTACCAACGAAAGGCACCAAATACTGGAGTAACACAGCAGGTCAGGCAGCATCTCTAGAGAACATGGATAGGTGACGTTTCTGCACGGAAGTGAGGAAGCTGAGGAATTCGGGATGGAAGTTGGGAAAATTAGGAATTCTTGATGGGAGTCGGGAAAATGAGGAAATCTTCCTGGAAGTCAGGAAAGCAAGGAATTCTTGGTGAAAGTCAGGGAACCGAAGGATTGCACTCCGGCCGCCCGGAGGGGGCGGAGCCTCCCATTCTGCTGATCCTCACCTCCCCTCCGCCTCTGGCTGGCCTCGGTGGTCAACACACACAGGCTCCAGGCCCTGCTCCAGGCCGCGGAGCCTCCACGCTGCAGGCCCCAACAGAAATTGCATTCAAGAGAGAGCTAGATAGAGCTTTTAAGGATAGCGGAGTCAGGGGGTATGGGGAGAAGGCAGGAAAGGGGTACTGATTGAGAATGATCAGCCATGATCACATTGAATGGCAGTACTGGCTCAAAGAGCCGAATGGCCTCCTCCTGCACCTATTGTCTATTGTCTATAAATCACAATGTGTTACCAAAAAAAAGTAAGCTTTGGTGGCGCAGCGGTAGAGTTGCTGCCTTACAGTGCCAGTAGACCCGGGTTCGATCCTGACTACGGGTGCTGTCTGTACGGAGATTGTACGTTCCCCCCCATGACAGCGTGGGCTTTCTCCAAGATCTTCGGTTTCCTCCCCCACTCCAAAGATAGGCAGGTTTGTATGTCGACGGGCCTGTCTACCCGACTGTATGACTCTGTGACTCTTTTTAGAAAGCAAAACTTTTGTCTTAAAGTTTTTGTAGTTTAGAGATACAGCGTGGAAACAGGCCCTTCGGCCCACCGGGTCCACACCGACCAGCGGTCCCCGCACACTAACGCTATCCTAGACCCATGAGGGACAATTTACCCCAAACCAATTAACCTACAAACCTGTACAATAGACAGTAGACAATAGGTGCAGGAGGAGGCCATTCGGCCCTTCGAGCCAGCACCGCCATTCAATGTGATCATGGCTGATCATTCTCAATCAGTACCCCGTTCCAGCCTTCTCCCCATACCCGCTATCCTTAAGAGCTCTATCTAGCTCTCTCTTGAATGCATTCAGAGAATTGGCCTCCACTGCCTTCTGAGGCAGAGAATTCCACAGATTCACAACTCTCTGAATGAAAAAGTTTTTCCTCATCTCAGTTCTAAATGGCCTACCCCTTATTCGTAAACTGTGGCCCCTTGTTCTGGATTCCCCCAACATTGGGAACTTGTTTCCTGCCTCTAACGTGTATGTCTTTGTACGTCTTTGGAGTGTGGGAGGAAACCGAAGATCTCGGCTATCGCCCATGTGGTCATGGGGAGAACGTACAAACTCTGTATAGACAGCACCCGTAGTCGGGATCAACCCCGGGTCACTGGCGCTGCAAGCGCTGTAAGGCAGCAACTCTACCACTGCGCCACCGTGCCGCACATAAAGTTGAATCCTTTGTTTTTAACCTGCAGATGATTGAAATCTGAAGTAGGGCAGCATCTGTGGAGGCAGAGACTGAGATAATGGTTGATTGTCATCAGATTTAGGTTAAGTTAAATGGGGTAAAATGCTGGAAAACATTAAAGGAGTGTTTGTGAGAAGACGAAGAGAGTCCACTAAGATCGGTGATGAAGGTTTGTTAATTGCAGCAGATTTAACAGAGGTAGAAACAAAGAAAGTAGGTGCAGGAATAGGCCATTCGGCCCTTCGAGCCTGCACCGCCATTCAATATGATCATGGCTGATCATCCAAAATCACTACCCAGTACCTGCTTTCTCCCCATCTCCCTTGATTCCGTTAGCCCTAAGAGTTATATCTAACTCTCTCTTGAAAACATCCAGTGAATTGGCCTCCACTGCCTTCTGTGACAGAGAATTCCACAGGTTCACAACTCTCTGGGTGAAAAAGTTTTTCCTCATCTCAGTCCTAAATGGCCTACCCCTTATTCTTAAACTGTGACCCCTGGTTCTGGACTCCCCCAACATCGGGAATACATTTTTCCTGCATCTGGCCTGTCCAATCCCCTAAGAATTTTACATGTTTCTATAAGATCCCTTCGCATCCTTCTAAATTCTAACGTCTTCATTAAAATATTGGAGCATTCTGATGGGCTCACATTTAAAGGTGTTTTATGAGGACAGTTAAACGTACAAGGGTAATTGGCCTCGACATTACTTTGTATTGACACAGTGTAATTCTCCAGCATGACGGATAAATAATTGAATTTCTACATTATTTATCCAAAATGGATGTTTCCTTTTAACTCAAGGTCATTTGTGAAACAATGATTTAGTTAAACTTTAAGCTTCAAATTTTTTAAATTGTTGTAGATATCTGAAATAATTCAAATTAAATAAAGCTTTGCTGTGTTACCTTCACAGATATACAGACCTGCACAAAATATTTCAAATGTAGCTAGATCTAATTCCTTGTACGACTGCAACATGACTTCTTGTGTAGGAAAATAACTGCAGATGCTGGTACAAATCGAAGGTATCGCAAAATGCTGGAGTAACTCAGCAGGTCAGGCAGCATCTCTGGAGAGAAGGAATGGGTGACGTTTCGGGTCGAGACCCTTCTTCAGACTGATGTCAGGGTCCCGCCCCCCCCCCCCCCCCCTTACATCAGTCCGAAGAAGGGTCTCGACCTGAAACGTCACCCATTCCTTCTCTCCAGAGATGCTGTCTGACCTGCTGAGTGACTCCAGCATTTTGTGATACCCGCAACATGACTTCTTGTAGTCAATGCCTACTTTCTATGTTTCTATGCCCTGACCTTCAATGCCATGAAGCCAAGCATACTATCTGTCTTTTTTGCCACTCTATGCTACCTTTCGAGAAGCTATGGACTTGGACCCCAAGATCCTGAGATAGATCGGTGCTGTTGAGGGTCTTGCCCTTAACTGTGTACTTTCCCCTAACAATTGAGTTCCCACAGTGCAACACCTCACAGACCAAACTGCATCGGCGGCACGGTGGCGCAGCGGTAGAGTTGCTGCCTTACAGCGAATGCAGCGCCGGAGACTCAGGTTCGATCCTAACTACGGGCGCCGTCTGCACGGAGTTTGCACGTTCTCCCCGTGACCTGCGTGGGTTTTCTCCGAGATCTTCGGTTTCCTCCCACACTCCAAAGACGTACAGGTTTGTAGGTTAATTGGCTGGGCAAATGTAAAAATTGTCCCTAGTGTGTGTAGGATATTGTTAATGTGCGGGGATCGCTGGGCGGCGCGGACCCGGTGGGCCGAAGGGCCTGTTTCCGCACTGTATCTTTAAATCTAATAAAAAATCTAAATCTGCAATTTCTCTGCCAATTGCTGCAAGGGCTCCATACCCTATTGTATCCCTTGACAACCTTTTGATATCTAACACAACACCATTTTTTCCGTGTTGTCTGCAAACGTACGAACCGACCCATCTACATTTTCGTCCAAGTCATACGGGGTCCATCACTGATTTTCCGGCAACTGGTAGTATAAGAAAATAGCTGCAGATGCTGGTACAAATCGAAGGTGTTTATTCACAAAATGCTGGAGTAACTCAGCAGGTCAGGCAGCATCTCAGGAGAGAAGGAATGGGCGAGGTTTCGGGTCGAGATCCTTCTTCAGACTGATGTCAGGGGGGCGGGACAAAGGAAGGATATAGGTGGAGACAGGAAGATAGAGGAAGATCTGGGAAGGGGAAGGGGAAGAGAGGGACAGAGGAACTATCTAAAGTTGGAGAAGTCAATGTTCATACCACTGGGCTGCAAGCTGCCCAGGCGAAATATGAGGTGCTGTTCCTCCAATTTCCGGTGGGCCTCACTATGGCACTGGAGGAGGCCCATGAAAGAAAGGTCAGACTGGGAATGGGAGGGGGAGTTGAAGTGCTCGGTCACCGGGAGATCTTGTGGTCTGGCACCTCCTTTATTCCCCGAAAGTGCGGTGCATAGGCCGGGTGAGGCGGTCGATCTCGACCTCATCGGGACTTCCGATCGGAGGGTCGAATTTGCCCCCTTTGGCCGGGCTCTGGAACACCGGCCAGGCCGGAGCCAGCAGATCTGTTCCCACAGCCGACTTCCGACCTCAAATTTGCCGGTAACTTGGCTCCTCGGTAGCCTTGACGGACTGTCAAATAGCTTAAAGTCCGTCTAGACAACATCCTCTGCCATGGCATCATCAATCCCTTACTCAAAAAACTCAATCAATTTTGTTAGACGTGACCAGCCTCGCATCAAGCTATGCTGACTGTTCCGGCCCACTCAGCCAAAAATTCAAGAATTGAGAATTCTCTCCAGTAACTTGTTTCCCACCGACGTGTGGCTCACTGGCCTATACCTAGTTCTCTTCTTAAGTAAAGGAACAACGCTGTGCGGCACGGTGGCGCAGAGGTAGAGTTGCTGCCTTACAGCGCCGGAAACCTGGGTTCGATCCTGACTGTGGGCGCTTGTCTGTACGGAGTTTGTAACTTCTCCCCGTGACCTGCGTGGGTTTTCTCCGAGATCTTCGGTTCCTCCAACACTCCAAAGCCGTACAAGTTTGCAGGTTAATTGGCTTGGTACAGGAGCAAACTGGCCCTAGTGTGTGTTAATGTGCGTGGATCGTTGGTCGGTGTGGACTCGGTGGGCCGAACGGCCTGTTTCCAGGCTGAATCTCTAAAAGTAAAACTGGCTATACTCCAGTCCTCCAGGGCCTTGCCTCTGAACAGAGGTGGTACAAGGTCCCATATATCCTATCTCCTGCCTCTACCAATAACCTGGGATGGAGCCTTTTAGGCCACCTAAATGCTTTTCATCTCCAACTTGATCTCAACATGCCCATGCATGTGAGTGTTGGTTGGCAGATCTTTGGCTGCTATAAATTACCCAGAGGAGAGATGGGTGGGGATTTGACAGGAAGGAGGGTCTCGTGCCTTAAAAACATCCACTGCCTTAGCCTCCACAGCAAACAATTCCACAGATTCACCACCCTCTGACTAAAGAAATTCCTCCTCATCTCCCTCCTAAAGGAACTTCCTTTTATTCTGAGGCTGTGACATCTAGTCCTAGACTCTCCCACTAGTGGAAACATCCTCTCCACTTCCACTCTCTCCAAGCCTTTCACTATTTGGTAAGTTTCAATGAGGTCCCCCGACATCCTTCTAAACTCCAGCGAGTACAGGCCCAGTGCCTTCAAACGCTCATCATATGTTAACCCAATCATTTCAAATCCAACTAGGGTCGATACAATGAGGTGAAGTTGCAGTAGAATCGTATACTTTTCATCACAGTCTTCAATACTGAATCAACTGAACCATCCTACCACAACCAGAGAGCAGTGCTGAAATACTATCTACCTCACTGGTGACCCTCGGAATGTCCTTGATCGTTCTTGGCTGGCGTTACCTTGCGCTAAATGTTATTCCTTTATCGAGTCCTTGATCTCCATCCCCTTGGTCTCGTTTTCACACCTGACACTTCCTTGTCTCTACAGCTCCCACTCCCCTGACCTCCGTCTCGACCCGAAACGTCGCCCATTCCTTCTCTCCAGAGATGCCACCCGTCCTGCTAAGTTACTCCAGCATTTTGTGTCTGTCTTTGGTGGACGTCTCAGCTGCAGCAGCAAGGTCTGGATTGTACAAACACCCACCAGGAGACAAAGCAGAAACTTGGAAAAGCCGCAGTTGAACCTCATCCCATTTTGCACCACGTATTAAGGCAAATGCAAACCTACAATTCAAAACCGCGACAGCTCTGTGTCTGGGCCGTAACGCCACTATCATAAAAAGACATGAGATGGAAAAGGAGAAAATAATATGATCATTATATTCCTTTCATTTACTGCATGAAGCAACCAGAAAGAACTAAAGTAACTCGATGAAGCAAAGCAGGGAGAAACATGAGACAACTAGATCAGGTAGATGCACAGAGTCTCTTGCCCAGAGTAGGGGAATCGAGGACCAGAGGACATAGGTTCAAGGTGAAGGGGAAAAGATTTAATAGGAATCCGAGCGGTAACCTTTTCGCACAAAGGGTGGTGGGTGTATGGAACAAGCTGGAGGAGGTGGCAGTTGAGGCTGGGACCGTACCAATGTTTAAGAAACAGTTGCACAGGCGCATGGATAGGACAGGTTTGGAGGGATATGGACCAAACGCAGGCAGGTGGGACTAGGATGGGACATGTTGGCCGGCGTGGGGAAGTTGGGCCGAAGGGCCTGCTTCTACGATTGCAAGATCTGTACGCTGTAAATGGCTCGATCATGTGTTGATCATGTAATCATGTGTTGTCTTTCTGCAGACTGTTCAGCACGCAACAAAAGATTTTCACCGTACCTCAGTGCACGTGACAACACCCTAAACCGGACAATGCGGGCCAATCTTTTGACTTTCTACTACTTTCCTGAATGTAGCCGAACATCAGGATGAAACACATTTTAATGGTTGTAAATATGTCAAAAAATAAAACTGCTTGACATCTTGTAAACTGGCAGGTCAGTCATTTTGCTGAAATGGATTGCTGATGGCTAGCAAAGCATGTCAAACAGTTGAAAGATCACCACTGGTATTTGATGTGAAACTATTATTCACAAAATGTACTTAACAGTCAGCGAGCCCCCAGAACCCAGAGCTATTCACACTGTAGCTTCAAACGCCAAGCACAACAACTCGAGGGTCGCCGAAGGCTACGGTGCTTGACGGAATCCTAGTTTGCTCAGAATAACTGGTATCTCCGCTATCCATTACACCTGTTATTCCTCTTCCCCAGCTAGCCTCTCCTGCGGGCTTCCACAAGGCTCCATCCTAGGCCCCATTCTCTTCTCTCGGTACATGCTCCCCCTCGGCCAAATCATTCAAAGGCACCGGCATTTCATTCCACTGCTATGCGGATGACACACGGCTTTATCTCCCCCCTGAAACCCAACAACCGGTCACATTTAATCAGCCTCATGCACTGCCTTGAGGACATAAAATGTTGGATGGCACAGAACTTCCTTCAACTAAACGAGAGCAAGTCTGAGGTCATCCTATTCGCCCCTCCCCCCCCCCCCCCCCCCCCCCCGCGACTCCATCAATATGATGATAACAGGCAGCCTTGGAAGCCTATCCTCCCTAGTCAAACCGCATGTCAAAAACCTTGGCGTGATATTTGACTCCGCATTAAAGTTTGACAAGCAAGTCAACGCTGTGGTAAAGGCCAGCTTCTTCCAGCTTTGTGCCATAGCTAAAATCAAACCATTCCTCCAATTTGACGACATTGAAAAAATCATCCACGCATTCATTTCCTCCCGCCTAGACTACTGCAACTCCCTAAACACTGGGATCAGCCAATCATCCCTGTCCCGCCTGCAATTGGTCCAAAACGCCGCAGCGAGACTCCTGACAAGTACCCGTAAAAGGGACCACATCACCCCGATTCCGGCCTCTCTCCACTGGCTCCCAGTACGGTACAGAATCAACTTCAAGCTCCTCCTATTCACATACAAAGCCCTAAACGGGCTTGCCCCTCCCCCCCCCCCCCCCCCCCCATATCAAAAATCTTCTAACCCACCACTCTATCTCCAGGTCCCTCAGGTCGGCCGACTTGGGGCTACTCACTATCCCGCGGTCTAGGCTTAAGCTCAGGGGTGACCGCGCTTTTGCGGTTGCAGCTCCTAGACTGTGGAACAGCATCCCACTCCCCATCGGAACTGCCCCCTCCATCGACTCCTTTAAGTCCAGGCTCCCTAGCATTTGAGGCCCTCTGAGGGGGCGCTGTGAACTGTTTATGTATGTGCTGTTATGTTTGTGTGCCATTGTATGTTCGTTTCTTAGTACCTGAACTGATGTACAGCGCTTTGGTCAACGTGGGTTGTTTTTAAATGTGCTATACAAATAAAATTGACTTGACTTGATTAGAAGAGGTGTAGGAAGGACCTGCAGGTGCTGGTTCCTACACCGAAGATCGACACAAAACGCTGGTGTAGCTCAGCGGGTTAGGCAGCGTCTCTGGAGAGAAGGAATGGGTGGCGTTTCGGGGTCAAGACGAGTTTAGAAGAATGAGGGGGAGGGGGGGGGGGGGTGGGACCTCGTTGAAACATGCAGAATAGTGAAAGTCTTGGATCAAGTGGATGTGGAGAGGATGTTTCCACTAGTGGGAGAGTCTAGGACTAGAGGTCATAGCCTCAGAATTAACGGACGATTTTTTGGGAAGGAGGTGAAGAGAAATGTCTTTAGTCAGAGGGTGGTGAATCTGTGCCACAGAAGGCTGTGGAGGCCACCAGTGGATGTTTTTAATGGCAGAGATAGATAGATTCTTGATTAGATTTATTCACAAAATGCTGGAGTAACTCAGCAGGTCAGGCAGCATCTCGGGAGAGAAGGAATGGGTGACGTTTCGGGTCGAGACCCTTCTTCGGACCAGTCTGAAGAAGGGTCTCGACCCGAAACGTCACCCTTTCCTTCTCTCCCGAGATGCTGCCTGACCTGCTGAGTTACTCCAGCATTTTGTGAATAAATCAATTTGTACCAGCATCTGCAGTTATTTTCTTATATAGATTCTTGATTAGTACAGGTGTTAGAGGTTATTCGATACGATACGATAGAACTTTATTTATCCCAGGAGGGAAATTGATCTGCCAACAGTCATAAAAACACAAAAACACAAAATACATGAAACATGAAAATTAAAGTGACAAGAGGAAAGGACTGGGGGTGTGCAAAGATTGAGGAGGGGGGGGGGGGGGAGGAGGGGGGAGGGGGGAGGGGGAGGGGAGGGGTGGTTAGTCTACCCCACGACAGAAGGGGGAGGAGTTGTACAGTTTGATAGCCACAGGGAAGAAGGATCTCCTGTGTCGTTCTGTGCTGCATCTTGGTGGAACCAGTCTGTTGCTGAAGGTGCTCCTCAGGTTGACCGGTGTGTCACGGAGGGGGTGAGCTGTATTGCCCAGGATGCTCCGCAGTTTGAGGAGCACCCCCCCCCCCCCCCAAGACCACCTCCCATAAATCCAACTCCGCCCCCAGCCTTGCTGATGATTTTGTTTTTAATTAATTTTATTTAAATTTTAACAAAACAAATACATGTATGAACTCATAGTACGCGAATTTACATTATAAATTCGATTATACATTTTAAATTCGATTATACCTGTATTGTTCTGTATTATCTCCCCACCCACAACCCCCCTCCCCCCCCACAACCCCCCCCCCCCCCCCGTTAGAAAAAAGAGGAAAAAGGAGAAGAAGAAAGATAAAGAAATAAAAATAAAAAAGGAAAGAAAGAAAGAAGTGAACCTGGAGACAAGAAAGAATCACTTCCGGCTAATTTCTTATTAAATTCTTTTTAGGGGTATCAAAACAATCCTAAAATTAAATATTTCCAATTCTTAATCCTAGTTTTAAAGTGAATGGGTTCCAAAGTTTCAAAAAGAAATCATATTTATTTCTCAGATTTTCAGTCGCTTTTTCTAATGGGATACAACTACGCATTTCTGCATACCATCTTGCGATTCTTATTTCATTGTGATCTTTCCAAGTGACCGCCACACATTTTTTTTGCTATTGCTATTGCTATTTTGAGAAATCTTTCCTGATATATTTATCTAAAATTAATCTTATCATATCATATATCATATCATATCATATCATATCATATACAGCCGGAAACAGGCCTTTTCGGCCCACAAAGTCCGTGCCGCCCAGCGATCCCCGCACACTAACACTATCCTACACCCACTAGGGACAATTTTTACATTTACCCAGCCAATTAACCTACATACCTGTACGTCTTTGGAGTGTGGGAGGAAACCGAAGATCTCGGAGAAAACCCACGCAGGTCACGGGGAGAACGTACAAACTCCTTACAGTACAGCACCCGTAGTCAGGATCGAACCGAGTCTCCGGCGCTGCATTCGCTGTAAAGCAGCAACTCTACCGCTGCGCTACCGTGCTATCTTGGTAATATTCCTTTAGTATCTCCCAATAAAAACAACCTTGAATCCAATGGTATGGTCTTATTCATCAATTGAATGAGACCATACCAGAAAGACCTAAAAAACTTTTTGGCTGATGAGTTTGTTGATCCAATTTGGGGAGAAGGCAGGAGAATGGGGTGAGGAGGGAGAGATAGATCAGCCAGGATTGAATGGCGGAGTAGACTTGAAGAGCCAAATGGTCAGGATATACTCCTATTCCTTATGCCCTTATGAACTTCAGACTGAGAGTCAGGAGAAAGGGGAATGAGAGATATAGAAGGGAAATGGAACAAATGAATGAAAGACAAGCAAAAAGCAACGATGAGCAACCCACCTTTCCCTGATCATCGTTGCTTTTTGAGTATCTTTCATTCATTTGTTCCATTTACAATTTAGAAGATTGAGGGGGGATCTTATAGAAACGTACAAAATTCTTAAGGGGTTGGAGAGGCTAGATGCAGGAAGATTGTTCCCGATGTTGGGGAAGTCCAGAACAAGGGGTCACAGTTTAAGGATAAGGGGGAAGTCTTTTAGGGCCGAGATGAGAACTTTTTTTTTCACACAGAGAGTGGTGAATCTGTGGAATCCTCTGCCGCAGAAGGTAGTTGAGGCCAGTTCATTGGCTATATTTAAGAGGGAGTTAATAGACAATAGACAATAGGCGCAGGAGTAGGCCATTCAGCCCTTCGAGCCAGCACTGCCATTCAATGCGATCATGGCTGATCACTCTCAATCAGTACCCCGTTCCTGCCTTCTCCCCATACCCCCTCACTCCGCTATCCTTAAGAGCTCTATCCAGCTCTCTCTTGAAAGCATCCAATGAACTGGCCTCCACTGCCTTCTGAGGCAGAGAATTCCACACCTTCACCACTCTCTGACTGAAAAAGTTCTTCCTCATCTCCGTTCTAAATGGCCTACCCCTTATTCTTAAATTGTGGCCCCTTGTTCTGGACTCCCCCAACATTGGGAACATGTTTCCTGCCTCTAATGTGTCCAATCCCCTAATTATCTTATATGTTTCAATAAGATCCCCCCTCATCCTTCTAAATTCCAGTGTATACAAGCCTAATTGCTCCAGCCTTTCAACATACGACAGTCCCGCCATTCCGGGAATCAACCTAGTGAACCTACGCTGCACGCCCTTGTTACTTGTGGCCCTTGTGGCTAAAGGGATCAGGGGGTATGGGGAGAAGGCAGGTACGGGATACTGAGTTGGATGATCAGCCATGATCATATTGAATGGCGGTGCGTACAGGCTCGAGGGGCCGAATGGCCTACTCCTGCACCTATGTTTCTATGTTTCTACCTTTTACATCAATCGTTTCCTAATTACCAAAGTGGACGTAATTTGAGGCATTGAGAGGTGTGTCTTTTCTCCAGGAAACCTGAGAAACATGGAAAATCTGCAGAAGTAAAGGCTTCGGAAGTGAACTGCTTTTGTGTCACCGTTGACACAAAATGCTGGAATCACTAAATGCTGCCAACTCTACATATCTAGGCTTTTCCATCCATAAGCCTCATCCACTAATATAACTTACGTTGGATGTCCGGATGTCGGGAAGGTGAACACTTTCACCGTAGGTCTTTATCTCATTGTCACCAGAAGAAAGTAAGGATTATTTACGTGTAGGAAGGAACTGCTGATGCTGGTTTGAACCGAAGGTAGATACAAAATGCTGGGGTGTCTCAGCGGGACTGGCAGCCTCTCTGGAGAGAAGATATAGGTGACATTTCGGATCGAGAGAAACTTCACCTATTCCTTCTCTCCTGCTGAGTTACTCCAGCATTTCGTGTCTGTCATCTGCAGAAATACAGGGTTCCTAAAGATGCAAGACAACAGCATTTGCTACAAATCAAAGGGCGCTTCGTTCCTACGGGCCAGGGGAAATAAGTACTGAGCTTACAGCGTGCCGCGATATCTGATGTCTCAGAAGATGTCATGTTATTTGCATCTTGCAGCCATCCACCACATCCGCTCTGATAACCCAAATCTATTTATTCGATACGGATGACAGGGGAATCGGTACTATCTCCCGGTCATGACGTACAATTTCAGCATGTCAAGCAGGCAGACGGGATCCATGTGTGTGACAAGGCAGGCAAAGTGTATTCTGAAATCTCATTCAAGGTGCCCAGGGAAAGCTGATGAAGTATGCATGCTTGATACAATGTGCATCAGCAATGTTGAGTATAGGAGCAAAGAGGTCCTTCTGCAGTTGAGAGACCGCACCTGGAGTACAGTGTGCAGTTTTGGTCTCCAAATTTGAGGAAGGATATTCTTACTATTGAGGGCATGCAGCGTAGGTTTACTAGGTTCAATCCCGGAATGGCGGGACTGCCATATGTTGAAAGACTGCAGCGGCTAGGCTTGTATGCACTTGAATTTAGAAGGATGAGAGGGGATCTTATCGAAACATATAAGGTTACTAAGGGGTTGGACATGTTAGAGGCAGGAAACATGTTTCCAATGTTGGGGGAGCCCAGAACAAGGGGCCACAGTTTACGAATAAGGGGTAGGCCATTTAGACGGAGATGAGGAAAAACCTTTTCACTCAGAAAGTTGTAAATCTGTGGAATTCTCTGCCTCAGAAGACAGTGGAGGCCAATTCTCTGAATGCATTCAAGAGAGAGCTAGATAGAGCTCTTAAGGATAGCGGAGTCAGGGGGGATGGGGAGAAGGCAGGAACGGGGTACTGATTGAGAATGATCAGACATGATCACATTGAATGGTGGTGCTGGCTCGAAGGGCCAAATGGCCTCCTCCTGCACCTATTGTCTACTGTCTATTGTCTAAGATGCTCCGCCATCTCGTAGCTGAATTCTGCATCGTAACAAAGTGCAGGAAAAAAAGGTGTGAAATCTTGAACTTGAAGGAAACCGTGATGCTGAGGATGGATCAACATCCAAAATGGGATTGATGGGATGGATGGACGGGCGATGGATGGATGGATCGATCGATCGATTGACTGAAAGATTCAGCATCGAAACAGGCCCTTCAGCTCGCTGTGTCCTTGCCAACCATCGATCACCCATTCACATGAGTTTTACGCCACCTCACTTTCATAGAAACATAGAAACATAGAAAATAGGTGCAGGAGTAGGCCATTCGGCCCTTCAAGCCTGCACCGCCATTCAATATGATCATGGCTGATCATCCAACTCAGTATCCTGTACCTGCCTTCTCTCCATACCCCCGATCCCATTAGCCACAAGGGCCACATCTAACTCCCTCTTAAATATAGCCAATGAACTGGCCTCAACTACCTTCTGTGGCAGAGAATTCCACAGATTCACCACTCTCTGTGTGAAAAAAAACGTTCTCATCTCAGTCCTAAAAGACTTCCCCCTTATCCTTAAACTGTGACCCCTTGTTCTGGACTTCCCCAACATCGGGAACAATCTTCCTGCATCTAGCCTGTCCAACCCCTTAAGAATTTTGTAAGTTTCTATAAGATCCCCCCTCAATCTTCTAAATTCCAGCGAGTACAAGCCGAGTCTATCCAGTCTTTCTTCATCTGAAAGTCCTGCCATCCCAGGGATCCCAAGATAAGGAAACAGGCCCCACGCCAACCATCGATTATCCGTTCAGCCCATTTCTTGCTTTCTCGTCTACTCGCCTCACACGAGGGTATGTAGGTTAATTGGCGGGTAAATGTAAATGTAAAAATTGTAAATGTAAATGTAAAAATTGTAATTGTAAATGTAAATGTAAAGATTGTAAATGTAAATGTAAAGATTGTAAATGTAAATGTAAAAATTGTAAATGTAAATGTAAAAATTGTAAAAATTGTAAAAATTGTAAAAATGTAAAAATTGTAAAAATGTAAAAATTGTAAATATGTAAAAATTGGAAAAATGTAAAAATTGTAAAAATGTGAAAATTGTCCCTAGTGTGTGTAGGATAGTGTTAATGTACGGGGATCGCTGGGCGGCACGGACTTGGAGGGCCGAAAAAGGCCTGTTTCCGGCTGTATATATATGATATGATATCATATATGATATGATATGATATGATAGAGGCCAATCAACTTACACTTTTCCTACACTCCCTCCAGGGCAACTGTTCACAGTGTCTGCTCGATGTGGTTCCAATAATAGCCATAGCAAAGCTTTCCTCACCTTACACTCTAAACCTCTTGCAAAAAGACTAATATGCCAATTGCTTTCACATTTGTTTGCTGTGTCCACATGGCATTATGCACAAAGGAGGCACAATGTCTTCTGAGCCTGACTGTTCTCTCACCTTCACAAGTAATCAGCTTTTTCTTACTCCTGACAAAGGAGACAATTTGACACTTTCCACATTATGCTCCATCTGCCACTGTCCACACCCCTTTGCAGCCTCTTCCTTGGTGTTTTGTACTTTTGTACCTGTCATGTCATAAATGATAGGAGCAGAATTGGGCCATTCGGCCCATCAAATCCACTCCGCCATTCAATCATGGCTGATCTATCTCGCACTTCTAATCCCTTTCTCCCACCTTCTCCCCATAACCCATGACACCCGTACTAATCAAGGCTCCATCCTATCTCCACCGGTCAAATCCCTCCCCACCTATGTTCAAGACACCTCACATGCTCTCCGTGACCTCAATAACGTCCGGTTGCCAGGCCCCCACTCCCTCATCTTCACCTATGGATGCCCAGTCACTCTACACCTCCATCCCCCACAAGGATGGTCTTGAAGCCCTCCGTTTCTTCCTCGACCGTAGAACCAGCCAATCCCCATCTACTAACACTCTCCTCCACCTAGCAGAGCTGGTTCTTACCCTCAACAACTTCTCCTTCGACTCCTCCCACTTCCTCCAAATCCAAGGCGTAGCTATGAGCACTCACATGGGCCCTAACTACGCCTGCCTCTTTGTCGGGTACGTCGAACAATCCCCTGTTCCAGGCGAACACTGGCCCCATCCCCGAACTCTACCTCTGCTACATTGACGACTGCATTGGTGCTACCTCTTGTACCTACTATCATAAATTTCACCACTAATTTCTATCCTGCTCTTAAATACACTTGGTCCATTTCCTACATCTCCGTACCGTTTCTGGACCTCACCATCTCCATCACAGGAGACAGACTATTGACCAACATCTACTACAAACCAACTAACCCCCACAGCTATCTGGACTACACTTCTTCCCACCCTGCCTCCAGTAAAAACTATCCCCTACTCCCAATTCCTCCGTCTACGCCGCATCTGTGGAAACGGGGCTTCCCCTCTTCCATTATAGATGAGGCTCTCACTAGGGTCTCTTCTACATCCCGCAGCTCCGCTCTTGCTCCCCCTCCCCCCACTCGCAACAAGGACAGAGTCCCCATTGTTCTCATCTTCCACCCCACCAGCCAGCGCATACAACAAATTATCCTCTAACATTTCCGCCACCTCCAACGTGATCCCACTACTGGACACATCTTCCCAACTCCACCCCATTCTGCTCTCCGCAGAGACCGTTCCCTCCGTAACTCCCTGGTCCACTCGTCCCTTCCCACCCAAACCACCCCAACCCCGGGTACTTTCCCCCACAAACGCAGGAGATGCAACACCTGTCCCTTTACCTCCCCCCTCGACTCCATCCAAGGACCCAAACAGTCTTTCCAGGTGAGGCAGAGGTTCACCTGCACCTCCTCCAACCTCACCTATTGTATCCGCTGATCCAGATGTCAACTTCTCTACATCGGCGAGACCAAAAGCAGGCTCGGCGATCGTTTCGCTCAACACCTTCGCTCAGTCCGCCTTAACCAACCTGATACCCCGGTGACTCAGCTCTTCAACTCCCCCTCCCACTCTCAGTCTGACCTTTCTGTCATGGGCCTCCTCCATTGTCATAGTGAGGCCCAGTGCAAATTGGAGGAACAGCATCTCATATTTCGCTTGGGCAGCTTACACCCCAGCGGTATGAACATTGATTTCTCTAACTTCAGATAGTTCCTCTGTCCCTCTCTTTCCCCTCCCCCTTCCCAGTTCTCCCACTGTCCTCCTGTTTCCAACTACATCCTTTCTTTGTCCCGCCCCCATCCCAGACATCAGTCTGAAGAAGGGTCTCGATCCGAAACGTCACCCATTCCTTCTCTCCTGAGATGCTGCCTGACCCGTTGAGTTACTCCAGCATTTTGAGATACCTTCGATTTGTACCAGCATCTACAGTTATTTTCCTAATCAAGAATCTATCTATCTCTGCCTTAGAAATATCCATTGGCTTGGCCTTCATATCCTTCTGCGGCAAAGAAATCCACAGATTCTCTACCCTCTGACTAAAGAAATTCCTCCTCCTTCCTACCGGAACATCCTTTAATTCTGAGGCTATGATCGATCTCTTGTCCTAGACTCTCCCACTAGTGGAAACATCCTCTCCACATCCACTCTATTTTCTATGGAGTGGTCTGCTGGAGCAGCAGCATCTCAGCGGCGGAGGGGAAGTGACTCGACAAGCTGGTCAGGAAGGCCAGCTCTGTCCTGGGTTGCCCCCTCGACTCAGTGCAGGTGGTGGGAGAGAGGAGGATGATGGCAAAGTTAACATTGCTGCTGGACAACGACTCCCACCCCATGCAGGACACTGACACTGCACTGAGTAGCTCCTTCAGTGACAGACTCCTTCAACCCAAGTGCGTGAAGGAGAGATATAGGAGGTCCTTCCTTCCCGCTGCTGTGAGACTGCACAACCAGCACTGCTCCCAGCAGACGAATCAACAATAACAGCTAAGAACACACAGAAAACTGATGACAATTTATGTATCTTTTATTTATAATGAATGATCTCTTGCTATCCACTTTGCTGCTGTAACACTGTAAATTTCCCCGGTGTGGGACGAATAAAGGAATATATTATATTATATCCAGGCCTTTCACTATTCTATAAGTTTCAATGTGGTCCCTCCTCATCCGTCTAAACTCCAGCGAGTACAGGCCCAGTGTTGTCAACTGCTCGGAAAGCTCTGGTGTATTTAATTTCCTTGCTCCCACTTGTCACCGATATAACCTGGACACAGCAGAGATCCAAACACTGATCCTCACAAAACTCCCTCCGTACGTTGCACCCTGCCATCTTGAAAATGACCTGTTTCTTCAAAACAAATCATCAGTCCTTACTAAGGTATCACCACACATGTCATCCACAATGCAAGAAAGATGGCAGTCAGAAAGCAGTCTGAAGAAGAATCTCGACCCGAAACGTCACCCATTCCTTCTCTCCAGAGATGCTGCCTGTCCCGCTGAGTTACTCCAGCTATCTTCAGAAAACATAGAACTGTCGGCCTGCTATCCTATGGTTTGTCATTGAGAAAATGCGGGAATCCATTATTTTAAGTATAGGACATTAACAAGACCATAAAACAATCAACCAGAATGAACATGTTTAATGAAAGGGAGATAATTTTTGACTCATTTATTGGCTTTCTTTTGGCATATAATGAGCAAGGTGAATTAACAGTTCGAGCAGAGTTACAGTGGTTGGAATTCCAAAATGGCATTCAATAAGGCTCCGTGTGAAAGCTAAGAGGCATTGGGAGAGAATATATTAACAAAGTCAGAGGACTGGTCAATTAATGCCACAGGAATTAGTGTGGGAACACCAAATATTTCCAATTGGAATTTACTTTACTTTAGACTTCAGAGACACAGCACCGAACTTGGCCCACCAAGTTCACACCGACTAACGATCACCCCGTACACGAGCCCTATCCTATACACTAAAGACAATTTACAAATTTTTAACCGAAGCCAATTAACCTTTACGTCTTTGGAGTGTGGGAGGAAACCCACGCAGTCACGGGGAGAACATACAAACTCCGTGCAGACAATAGGCATTAGACAATAGGTGCAGGAGGAGGCCATTCGGCCCTTCGAGCCAGCACCGCCATTCAATGTGATCATGGCTGATCATTCTCAATCAGTACCCTGTTCCTGCCTTCTCCCCATACCCCCTGACTCCGCTATCCTTAAGAGCTCTATCTAGCTCACTCTTGAATGCATTCAGAGAATTGGCCTCCACTGCCTTCTGAGGCAGAGAATTCCACAGATTCACAACTCTCTGACTGAAAAAGTTTTTCCTCATCTCAGTTCTAAATGGCCTGCCCCTTATTCTTAAACTGTGGCCCCTTATTCTCGACTCCCCCAACATTGGGAACATGTTTCCTGTCTCTAACGTGTCCAACCCCTTAATAATCTTATACGTTTCAATAAGATCTCCTCTCATCCTTCTAAATTCCAGTGTATACAAGCCCAGTCGCTCCAGTCTTTCAACATATGACAGTCCCGCCATTCCGGGAATTAACCTCGTGAACCTACGCTGCACGCCCTCAATAGCAAGATTGCGGAGGCTCAGGAACGGGCGGAGAAGAGGTTTACCAGGAGGCTCGACACAACGTGCTGGAGTAACTCAGCGGGCGAGGCAGCATCTCTGTTGAAAAAGGACGGGTGTCGTTTCAGGTCGGGTCCCTTCTTTGGACTTGACCAGGAAGCTAGCTGCCTGGTTTCAAAGATATTAGCTGTCTGCACAGGTTGGACAAACTTGCATTTCACTTGTTTTCACTTGGAGTGTCAGAGGCTGAGGGGGGATCTGATAGAAGTTTCTAAAATTACCATAAAGAAGAGTCAGAACCTTTCCCAGGGGAGAAATAGTAATTTTTTTAGATTTTAAGAGATACAGTGCAGAAACAGGCCCTTCGGCCCACCGGGTCCGTGCCGCCCAGCGATCCCCGCGCATTAACACTATCCTACACCCACTAGGGACAATTTTTACATTTGCCCAGCCAATTAACCTACATACCTGCACGTCTTTGGAATGTGGGAGGAAACCAAAGACCTCGGAGAAAACCCACGCAGGTCACGGGGAGAACGTACAAACTCCGTACAAACGGCGCCCGTAGAGGGGATCGAACCTGAGTCTCCGGCGCTGCATTCGCTGTAAGGCAGCAACTCTACAGCTGCGCCACCGTGCCGCCGGAGGGCATACCAGGGGGCAGCGCATCAATGTCAGAAGGGGGCAAGTTTAAAGGAGAAAAAAACATAAAGTGCTGGAAACAGTCATAAAACACAGGATACGTGAGACACAAAATTGATGTAACGAGTGGAAAGGATTGGGGATGTGCAAATATTTGGGGAGGGGGGGAATCGGCGGGGGGGGGGGGGGTGGGGGTAGAGAAGGATCTCCTGTGGCATTCTGTACTGCATCTTGGTGGAACCAGTCTTCCTGATGAGATTGCTAATCCTGTTGGCGTCCGCGGCCTTCGCCCTGCTGCCCCGCCAATTCCTGGTGAAGGAGGCACATCAACATGGTTTTGACTGGCAGAAGGAGATAGCTTCTCACGGGGTGGACCTGTGGGCTGGCTCGTCATTCGATCAGACACCCACCCGGCAGGTAACCATCCCACACGCTCTCTCTCTCTGCCCGCCATCTGACAAGTCCTTTCAATGAAGAAATGCACCAAGTTGGAGATTAAATTTTGACAAAGTGATTTACTGAGAAAGGAAATTCAGAGACAGTTGCGGCAGGGAAGAGCGATGGGCCCAAGGAACTGTTGTTTCTGCTTGCCAAAGAAGACAAAGTAGACCCGACATCGACTCTGTCAACATCGCGGCGACATTTCTTTTGTCCATATCCTGGGTCAAAGTGAAAGCAGGCGTAGGATTTTTGCTCCACATAATGCAGAACAATAATCCTCGCTCCAAGCGGGATAAAAATGAAAGAAGCATAAGGAGCCCATCCATTTTGGAAATACTTCAAGACAGTTTCTTCAAAACCAACCATGGTTCATTTTCCACTTTATGACAATTTAAGGAACAAAGATTTTGCAAAACTTTTGGTTTCGAAAAGCAACTTCCACACACATTACCGAAGTCAGGTACGAGGCAATAAGAGCGATAAAAGAATTTAAAACTGCAACACAGATTTTTAACAGATTTGACGAAAGCCAGCGCCGTTTACATTTGTGATTCTTGTATTTGAGCCACAGTGGAGCAGCTGGTAGAGACACTGCCTCACAGCGCCAGGGACCCGGGCTTTCTCCTCACCTCACCTCTGTGTGGAGTTTGCACGTTCCTTCCTACAGGAACACCCTTTAATTCTGAGGCTGTGATCGATCTCTTGTCCTCGACTCTCCCACTAGTGGAAACATCCTCTCCACATCCACTCCATTTTCTGTGGAGTGGTCTGCTGGAGCAGCAGCATCTCAGCGGCGGAAGGGAAGAGACTCGACAAGCTGGTCAGGCAGGCCAGCTCTGCCCTGGGTTGCCCCCTCGACTCAGAGCAGGCGGTGGGAGAGAGGAGGATGATGGCAAAGCTAACATCGCTGCTGGACAACGACTCCCACCCCATGCAGGACACGGTCACTGCACTGAGTAGCTCCTTCAGTGACAGACTCCTTCACCCTAAGTGCGTGAAGGAGAGATATAGGAGGTCCTTCCTTCCCGCTGCTGTGAGACTGCACAACCAGCACTGCTCCCAGCAGACGAGTCAACAATAACAGCTAAGAACACACAGAAAACTGATGACAATTTATGTATCTTTTATTTATAATGAATGATCTCTTGCTCTCTGGCTATCCACTTTGGTGCTAGGCAATAAGAGCAATAAAAGATTTTAAACTGCGACACAGATTTTGAACAGATTTGACAAAAGCCAGCGCCTCTTACATTTGTGATTCTTGCCTTTGAGCCACACTTGCGTAGCTGGTAGAGCCACTGCCCCACAGCGCCAGGGACCCGGGCTTTCTCCTCACCTCGGGCGCTGTCTGTGTGGAGTTTGCACATTCTCCCTGTGACCGCACGAGTTACCTCTCCGACTGCTCCGGTTTTCTCCATCAGTCATCCCAAAGACTTGCGGGTTTCTAGATTAATTGGCCTGTGTAAATTGTCCCCTAGTGTGCAGGGGGAGGATGTGCAAGTGGGATAACTTAGATCTAGTTTGAACGGGTGACCGGTAGTTTGCGCGGACTCGGTGGGCCGAAGGGCCTGTTTCCACGCGAAATTAAACTAAATGGAACATCTGGAGCAGCCAATGCTGTGGTTCCACCTCTGGTGTGTTATAAAGCTTCTAGGTAGATTAGGATGCCTTTAGGTTACTTGCAATACCACCGCTATCTTTGGAGAGCATGGATCGGTGACATTTCGGGTTGGAACCCTTCTGCAATCTGAACCCCTTTTCAAAATGGTTTCTTCAGGTTTGTGGGTTAATTGGCTTCTGCAAAAATTGTAAATTGTCCCTATTGCGTTCGATAGTGTCAATGTAGGGGGGGTCGCTGGTCGGCACAGCCTCTGTGGGCCGAAGGGTCAGTTTCCACGCCTAATCTCTAAAGTCTGTTTCCGCGCTGTATCTCTAAACTAAACAAAATATATTCCAATAGCTCTCCGCTTAGTGCTTTGGCATCATCTGACATAATAGATAAAGAAATCTATTCTAGCTGCACTTAAACACCAATGCACCAGTTCAATGAAATGATTACATTCATTCAATAATAAATCTCCAGCTCTGAGATAAATTTAATTCAGAGGCAGAAAACCCATAACCACCCTAGAATGGCTCGGAATGTAACTTTGAGAGGGTTTGCTGAGATGATGCCTCAACTCATCGGGGTGCAGCCCAAATTAAGGGGCACGATAAGGGGTCTAAAGAAGGGTCTCGACCTATTCCTTCTCTCCAGAGATGTTGCCTGACCTGCTGAGTTACTCCGGCTTTTTGTGTCCATCTTCGGTGTAAACCAGCATTCCTTCCTACAATATAAGGGGTTATAGACAATAGACAATAGACAATAGACAATAGGTGCAGGAGGAGGCCATTCGGCCCTTCGAGCCAGCACCACCATTCAATGTGATCATGGCTGATCATTCTCAATCAGTACCCCGTTCCTGCCTTCTCCCCATACCCCCTGACTCTGCTATCCTTAAGAGCTCTATCTTGCTCTCTCTTGAATGCATTCAGAGAACTAGCCTCCACTGCCTTCTGAGGCAGAGAATTCCACAGATTTACAACTCTCTGACTGAAAACGTTTTTCCTCATCTCCGTTCTAAACGGCCTACCCCTAATTCTTAAGCTGTGGCCCTTGGTTCTGGACTCCCCCAACATTGGGAACATGTTTCCTGCCTCTAACGTGTCCAACCCTTTAATAATCTTATATGTTTCGATAAGATCCCCTCTCATCCTTCTAAATTCCAGTGTATACAAGCCTAGTCGCTCCAGTCTTTCAACATACGATAGTCCCGCCATTCCGGGAATTAACCTAGTAAACCTACGCTGCACGCCCTCAATAGCAAGAATATCCTTCCTCAAATTCGGAGACCAAAACTGCACACAGTACTCCAGGTGCGGTCTCACTAGGGCCCTGTACAACTGCAGAATGACCTCTTTGCTCCTATACTCAACTCCTCTTAGACTATACTCAACTCCTCTTAGACCACTGGGGGTTGTAAGCTGCCCAAGCAAAATATGAGGTGCTGTTCCCCCATTTTGCGTGTGGACTCAGTCTGATAGTGGAGGAGTCCCAGGACAGGAACGTATGGTCAGATTCATCCAAAAATCTAGTTGTCACATTATTGGATGTATTGAATGGCTCAGCAATCAGGGTTGTTATAAGTTCTTTCCTACAGTATAAGGGGTTGTCCAGTTCAGAAGTAAGTAAGAAAGAATGTATTCTCTGAGCAGGTTCTGAATCATTGTAAATCTTTATGTGGGGGACCCCTGGTTGCTGAGCCATTCAATACATCCAATAATGTGACAACTAGATTTTTGGATGAATCTGACCATACGTTCCTGTCCTGGGACTCCTCCACTATCAGACTGAGTCCACACGCAAAATGGGGGAACAGCACCTCATATTTTTTAAACATATAAGATAATTAGGGGATTGGACACATTAGAGGCAGGAAACATGTTCCCAACGTTGGGGGAGTCCAGAACAAGGGGCCACAGTTTAAGAATAAGGGGTAGGTCATTTAGAACGGAGATGAGGACCCTCATCCCAGCTTTTTCAGTCAGAGAGTGGTGAAGGTGTGGAATTCTCTGCCTCAGAAGGCAGTGGAGGCCAGTTCGTTGGATGCTTTCAAGAGAGAGTTGGATAGAGCTCTTCAGGATAGTGGAGTGAGGGGGTATGGGGAGAAGGCAGGAACGGGGTACTGATTGAGAGTGATCAGCCATGATCGCATTGAATGGCGGTGCTGGCTCGAAGGGCTGAATGGCCTACTCCTGCACCTATTGTCTATTGTCTATTGTCTATTTTGCTTGGGCAGCTTACAACCCCCAGTGGTATGAACGTTGATTTCTCTCATTTCAAGTAACCCCTTCCTCGGCCAACAATGGGCCATAATGGCCTCCACCCTTCCATATGTCATCTGTTGCCAGCCCTACTTTGTTCTGGCCTTCCTTTTCTTACCTCCAGTTCCCTCCCCTCTACTTTCAGCCCGAAGAACGGTCCCGACCCGAAACGTCACCCATTCGTTTTCTCCGGAGATGCTGCCTGACCCGCTGAGTTACTCCAGCACTTTGTGTCTATCGTCATTATCTGATCTGCTGTTGATCAGTGCATTGGCGATGGCTGTCATATTCTTTCCTCCATAGACTGAGACTCAGAGTGGTATCATCTCCCTCCATTTGCGTGCAACTTCAAGTTATAGCATCACGGAATCGTACAGCACGGAAACAGGCCCTTCCACCCAACTCGCCCATGCCGACCAAGATGCCCTATCGACCCTCATCCCAGCTAGTCACACAGTGATACAGCGTGGAAACAGCCCTTTGGCCCAACTTGCCCACACCGGCCATCATGTCCCAGCTACACTAGTCCCACCTGTGCGCGTGCGTTTGGTCCATATTTCTCCAAACCTGTCCTATCCTTGTACCTGTCTAACTGTTTCTTAAACGTTGGGATCGTTCCAGCCTCAACCACCTCCTCTGGCAGCTTGTTCCATACACCCACCACCCTTTGTGTGAAAAGGTTACCCCCTCAGATTCCTATTAAATCTTTTCTCCTTCACCTTAAATCCATGTCTATAAGATCATCCCTCATCCTCCTGCGCTCAAAGGAATCGAGTCCCAGTCTACTCAACCCCTCCCTGTAGCTCTGACCCGCTCGTCCTGGCAACATCCTCATAAACCTGCCCGTTTCTGGCCCAAATGCCTCCAAACATTTCCCATCCATGTCCCTGTCCAACTGTCTTTTAAGAGGAAAATGTGCAAGTTGAGAGGGAAATACAGAATAATGAAAGGTATAGATAAAGAAGATGTTGAAAGGATGTTTCCACTGGTGGGAGAGTCTAGGACCAGAGGTCATAGCCTCCGAATTAAAGGGCGCTCTTTTAAAAAGGAGGTGAGGAGGAACTTCTTTAGTCAGAGAGTAGTAAATCTACGGAACGCATTGCCACAGAGGGCTGTGGAGGCCAAGTCAGTGGACACTTTTAAGGCAGAGATAGGCAAGTTCTTGATTAGAATGGGTGTCAAGGGTTATGGGGAGAAGGCAGGCGAATGGGATTAGGTGGCAGAGATCAGCCGTGATTGAATGGCGGAGTGGACTCGATGGGCTGAATAGCCTAATTCTACTCCTATAACTTGTGAGCTTGTGAAATGTAGGTGTTGTGTCATCTGTTTGAGTGCGGTGATGTCTGTACCATTGCCAAGACTGTGAGAATTCTCTGAATGCATTCTTCAAGAGAGAGCTAGATAGAGCTCTTAAGCATAGCGGAGTCAGGGGGTATGGGGAGAAGGCAGGAACGGGGTGCTGATTGAGAATGATCAGCCATGATCACATTGAATGGCGGTGCTGGCTCGAAGGGCCGAATGGCCACCTCCTGCACCTATTGTCTATTGTCTATGTGCGAAGGCAGAGACACAAAATGCTGGAGTGACGCAGCGGGACAGGCAGCATCTCTGGAGATAAGGAATGGGTGACGTTTCAGATTGAAACCCTTCTTCAGACTGTGAGATGTGTAGATGTGTGTCTGTGTGAGTGAAGCCTGCAGCAGCATTAAAGCCAGTGAACGTTCGATGCAGTGTGTCAATAAATGACATGGGTCAGGGATTGATGGGAGCCGAGCATGAAGCTAGTTGAACAGGGGCCAAGTTGGTCGGAGAAGTAGGCAGGTAAGAGACCGCTGATGCTGGAATCTTGAGCAGAAAACAAAAAAGCCGGAGGTGTTGTACTTCGTGGTCCGGTACCTGTTGTACCTTTAGTGTGACTCTGGAAGGACCACGAGTACACGTGTATAAAAGGTTACATTGCTGGAGCTCAACTCCAGGCTGTTTATTCCAAGGCCGCCTGCATCCAGAGTGACCGCCTAATCACACCCATCACTTATATACACAGCCATACAAAGTAGTTCTTGGATACACAAAGTAGTCCCAGCAATATCACAACATCCCCCTTGTCTTATATAAAATTGTTTTCTTTACCATTCGAGGGCTAAAATATATTTAACAAACAAAACCAAAACACCATTGCTATTTGCAAACAAAACCAATAGCACAACTAAACACAATTAAACACAATTGCTTTTTTCGCCATCATGGTGGTCACTCCTCTGCGGAATTTCACTCATCTCCGGGTGGTCACTCATCTCCGGGTGGTCACTCATCTCCAGGTGGTCACTCACTCCGTGTGGTCACTCCACAGATATATACATTTATACAAAAGCATCAAATATAATACATTAAGCTTTCACTACACATATCACTACACAGGTCATTGACTCTGCGGGTCAGGCAAATTCACCTGTGGAAGGGATGGACAGGTGACGATTCGGGTCAAGACCCTGCTTCAGACTGACCCACCGAGTTCCTCCAGCAAGTTGTGAAGAAAGAAACCGCAGATGCTGGTTTATACCGAAGATAAACACAAAGTGCTGGAGTAACTCAGCGGGTCACGCAGTATCTCTGGAGAAAGGGGATCGGTGCGGCACAGTGGCGCAGCGGTAGAGTTGTTGCCTTACAGCTCCTTCGGCGCCAGAGACCTGGGTTCGATCCTGACTACGGGTGCTGTCTGTAGGGTGTTTGTACGTTCTCCCCGTGGCCGCGTGGGTTGTCTGTAAGATCGTTGGTTTTTACCCACACTCCAAAGACGTAGGTAAATTGGCTTAGTATAAATGTAAATTGTCCCTAGTGTGTGCAGGATAGTGTGAGGCGATCGCTGGTGGGTACGGACTTTTGTGGGCAGAAGTGCCTGTTTCTGCGACGGATCTCTCAACTAAACTAAAGATGCTGCCTGACCCACTGAGTTATTCCAGCACTTTGTGTCTATCCTCCAGCACTTTGTTTTTGGTAGAAGCAATAGTTCACAAGTTCACGAGTTACAGGAGTAGAATTAGGCCATTCGGCCCATCGAGTCTCCTGCCGTTCAATCATGGTTGATCTCTGCCTCCTAATCCCATTTTCCTGCCTTCTCCCCATAACCCTTGACTCCCGTTCTAATCAAGAATTTGTCCATCTCTGTCTTAAAAATACCCACTGACTTGGCCTCCACAGCCCTCTGTGGCAATGAGTTCCACAGATTAACTACCCTGTGACTAAAGTTCTTCCTCACCTCCTTTGTAAAAGAGCGCCCTTTAATTCGGAGGCTATGACCTCTGGTCCTAGACTCTCCCACCAGTGGAAACATCCTTTCCACATCCACTCTATCTGTGCCTTTCACTATTCTGTGCGTTTCAATGAAGTCCTCCCTCAACCTTCTAAACTCCAGTGAGTACAGGCCCAGTGATGTCAAATGGTCATCATTTGCTAACCAACTCATTCCTGGAATCATTCATGTAAACCTTCTCTGGACCCTCTCCAGAGCCTGCACACCCGTCCTCAGATATGGGGCCCACGTTTGCTCAGTACTCCAAATGCGGCCTGACCAGCACCTCAGCATTACATCTCTGGTGTGGGCAATACGTTGGGGTTTGGATTGAAGGTGCCTTCAGCCGCTTCTCCATTCTCATCAAGACATTGACCTCCTTCAAATGTTGCTTACAGGGACTTCTGGAAGTGATCGCCACCACCATCTACTCCCTCGGCCTTCTCAGCAAGTGTCTGCAACCTTCTCAGCCATTTCCAAAACCTTCTGCATTGTTTGGTACAATGCGTAAACATGTTGCAAATGGCGCTCCCATCACAACTGCGATTTACAATATTGTGGACTTAATCCTTGTTGATGCAGACTGAGGGTCTTAAATAAAGCATGTGGATGTGGGCGAGGATGTTTCCACTGGTGGGAGAGTCTAGGACCAGAGGTCACAGCCTCAAAATGAAAGGACTTTCGAAACGTATAAGATTATTAAGGGGTTGGACACGTTAGAGGCAGGAAACATGTTCCCAATGTTGGGGGAGTCCAGAACCAGGGGCCACAGTTTAAGAATAAGGGGTAGGCCATTTAGAACTGAGATGAGCAAAAACTTTTTCAGTCAGAGAGTTGTGAATCTGTGGAATTCTCTGCCTCGGAAGGCAGTGGAGGCCAATTTTCTGAATGCATTCAAGAGAGAGCTAGATAGAGCTCTTAAGGATAGCGGAGTCAGGGAGTATGGGGAGAAGGCAGGAACGGGGTACTGATTGAGAATGATCAGCCATGATCACATTGAATGGCGGTGCTGGCTCGAAGGACCGAATGGCCTCCTCCTGCACCTATTGTCTATTGTCTATTGTCTATTGACTTTCCTTTAGGAAGGAGATGAGGAGGAATTTCTTTAGTTAGAGGGTGGTGAATCTTTGGATTGAATGGTGGAGTAGACTCGATGGGCCGAATGGCCTGATTCTGCTCCTATCACTTCTGAACATGAACACACACCAGTTTTAACACATAGTAGCAGCACAATGTGTAAATTACTGGAGAGGGGGGGGCAGAGATCTGTGGGATTTAAATTCAGCAATGAATCTGGAATAAATCACTGAGTTTTGGTCAGACAACGAAACTATCAGATTGCTGCAAAACTTCATTCGGTTTAGTGATATCCTTCTGGGGAAGAAATCTGTCATCCTTGCCCAGTCGATCATACAGGTGGCACCAGGCCCACATCAATGCCATCCACCTCAAAATGCTCCCTGAAACGGGCTAGCCAACTCGCAGATGGTCGATGAGAATTACCAAAACACAAATGCCTCTCGGTGGAGCCTCTCGGGTCGACCAAGCCTGCGCCCATCGGTGCCTGGGTCTGCGGTGCCCGCGGCTGGGGCCGGGGCCGGTGCCACGGGGGCACCCGGAGAGGACCCGGCAGTGTTAGTGGAGAGGTCGGCGGGGCGGTCGATGATGGCGCCGACCGACGTACCACGTGGGAGTGAGTTTGTCGCTGCCGAGGGAAGGAACAAAGGAGGTCCCACCACTGGCCATATCTTCCCATCCCCTCCCCTCTCTGCGTTTCGCAGAGACCGTTCCCTCTGTAACTCCCTGGTCCACTCGTCCCTTCCTACCCAAACCACCCCATCCCCGGGCACTTTCCCCTGCAACCGCAGGAGATGCAACACCTGTCCTTTTTACCTCCCCACTCAACTCCATCCAAGGACCCAAACAGTCTTTCCAGGTGAGACAGAGGTTCACCTGCACCTCCTCCAACCTCATCTGTTGCATCCGCTGCTCTAGATGTCAACTTATTTACATCGGCGAAACCAAGCGCAGGCTCGGCGATCGCTTCGCTGAACACCTGCGCTCGGTTCGCATTAACCAAACGGATCTCCCGGTGTCCGAGCACTTCAACTCCCCCTCCCATTCCCAGTCTGACCTTTCTGTCATGGGCCTCCTCCAGTGCCATAGTGAGGCCCACCGGAAATTGGAGGAACAGCACTTCATATTTCGCCTGGGCAGTTTGCAGCCCAGTGGTATGAACATCGACTTCCCCAACTTTAGATAGTTCCTCTGTCCCTCCCTTCCCCTCCTCCTTCCCAGATCTCCCTCTATCTTCCTGTCTCCACCTATATCCTTCCTTTGTCCCGCCCCCCTGACATCAGTCTGAAGAAGGGTCTCGACCCGAAACGTCACCCATTCCATCTCTCCCGAGCTGCTGAGTTACTCCAGCATTTTGTGAATAAAAGGAGGTCCCAATGTGGGGGGGGGGGGGATGGACAATGGAGGACCCGGCGTGGGGGGGACCGTCGTGAGGGAGGGGTAAAGGACAAAGGGGGAACTGGCGCGTGGGGGGTGGGGGGATTTTTTTCACTGCCCTTTATGGGCGACTATTTGCATACCTCGGGTATGAAAGCAAAGAATTTCACTGTGTCTTGTCACATGTGACAATAAAGTATAAAGTAAAGCTAAAACCAATATATAATTTTCTCTTTCAGTTTGGACTGAGCACCAGAAATAGGGCACTATTATTGATGAAATCTTCCATTTTCTTTCCAATGTTATCAATCATCTTTCAGGAATAAGCCCGCCCAGTGAGTTGTACATGGCTCAATAATTTACTCAAGTATTGTTTAACAATGACATCTGTCCCCAGGGAGAATCCGAGCAGCATCTAATTTGGAGATTCAGTTTATGGCATACTGAACTAAATATACAATTAATAATGATTGCTCCTTAGGACATCGGGAGCCAAGATTTCATTGGGTTCAACAGAAATATTGGAATCAGGTGCAATACATGGTAGTTTCACCACATGTTGAATTCATGTTGGCCAAATACTGTGACTCTGCAGGCATTGGGTGACCACATGAACAGATTGTTCTTGTTGCATAATTTCCTTCAATAAAATCACAACAAGGGCTCCTCGGTCGACTGAACACAAACTTTCAAAAGGGCTTCTAATGAGAGACCACAGGAAAATTGTTCATCAAAGATTAAAGCCCAGTTGTGTGTGTTCATCAGCCCAAACAACAGTGAGATCCTCTTTCCTGGGAACCACAAAGGCTATCTCCGGCAGAATTTCAACATATTGCATTGATGTTAGAAAAAACATTTTGCTTTAAAGATTAAAACATTGCCCTTCTACAGAATAAAAGCATCAGTACCATCATAGGGAATAACAAATCCCTACCACAGCAAGCAAAGTTGAGAGCGTAAAAATTCTACAGGAAGCTGGTTGAAACAGAATTAACAGGCGATTCTTAAACATAGCAAGAATAATTATGGTTATGTAGAATCAGCCAGCCATCACGGCACCAGCTGAATCATTTATTTAATATCGCAACCGGTGGTCATACTGCCAACAATAGTTTTGCTTTAAATGGTCGGAGGATTCACAATGACACTTTATTTACAATTGTGCACAAATAAACAAGGTGCCCCCCCCCTACCTGATTTTGTGATCTCTCCAGTTAGCGACGGTTGTGACAGCAGCTGAGAGTAGTACCCTTGTGAATTATGCCATCATTTCCCTGCAAGACAGTGTTATTGATCAGTGTTACTTCAAGGTCTTTACCTCAAGTGCAGAATTAGGATTCATCCTCTTTTCCTTTTGAACTTCTGCATTTCCAATAAATTACGCCAGTTTCTATGAATAAATCTTATATCATTAAATAATCTTTTACCAAGAGAAGGGACAGAGTTTGCAATAAATATTACGCATGGGCCACGGTATCAGTTTGAGATGATTTGCTTAAACTCGTTCTGATACAATAATGGACATTTCCGGAGAGAAGCTGCAATGGTTAAAGGGGAGCGAGCAGGGATTTATTAAGGGCAAATTGCGCCTGATGAATCTGATTGAATTTTTTTACGAGATTAACACCAAACACAGAACAGTACTGCACAAGAATACTGCCCAGATTAAGGGCTATCGACCCTACCAATGTCTTATTTGTCATATAGTGATACAGCATGGAAACAGACCCTTCGGCCCAACTTGCCCACTCCGACTAACATGTCCCAGCTACACTAGTCCCACCTGCCTGCGTTTGGCCCATCTATATACTAAAACTCTCGTTTGTTATCTTGTTTGTGACTGAACTTCAGCCAAAACAGTACACGACAGCGCAACAATTTTAGGCCCACCTTACTCACCATTGTCACTTTAGAGATAATGCAAGTAGTTTTATTGAAATCGGTGTTATATTTTTAAAGTTATTCACATTTTAAAGTGTAAAAGGAGGGGAGGGGGAGGGGAGGAGGGAGAGAGGAGGGAGTGGGGGAGAAGGGAGAGGAGGGGGGGGTTGAGGAGAGAGGGGAGGTGGGGGAGGACAGGGTGCTGCACCAATGCAGGAGAGGTTTGGGCCCAACGGGTCCACTTGGTCTAGTATCCCTCTAAACCTGTCCTATCCATGTACCTGTCTAATTGTTTCTTAAACGTTGCGATAGTCCCTGCCTCAACTACCTCCTCTAGCAGCTTGTTTCATACACCCACCACCCTGTACGTGAAAAAGTTACCCCTCAGATTCCTGCTAAACCTTTCCCCCTTTAACCTATGTCCTCTGGTCCTCGATTCACCAACTCATACTCATGCATCTTTATATTCACCATATAAATATGCCTCTCATAGTTCAATACACTTCTGTCAGGTTGTCCAAAACCTCCAGAGAAACAATTTAAGTCCGTCCAACCTCTTGCTAAAGCTAATGCCCCCTAATCCAGGCATCATTCTGGTAAACTCCTCTGCCCCCTTTTCAAAGTTTCCACTTCTTTCTTGCAATGGGTTACCAGAACTGCAGGCAATACTCCAATTGTGGCTTAGCTGCATTAAGACGTCCAGACTTTTACACTCAATGGCCCCAGGCCTTCTTTACTTCTCTATCCACATGTATTGACACCCTCAGGGAGTTTATGGACTTGGACCCCAAGATCGTTTTGTACATCAAAACTGTTGAGTGTCACGCCATTAAGTCAAGTCAAGTCAATTTTATTTGTATAGCACATTTAAAAACAACCCACGTTGAGCAAAGTGCTGTACATCTGATTAGGTACTAAAGAAAAAATGAAACATACATTAGCACGCAAACATAACAGCACATACAAAACAGTTCACAGCGCCTCCTCAATGAGTCTCAAACGCTAGGGAGTAGAAATAGGTTTTGAGCCTGGACTTAAAGGAGTCGATGGAGGGGGCAGTTCTGATGGGGAGAGGGATGCTGTTCCACAGTCTAGGAGCTGCAACCGCAAAAGCGCGGTCACCCCTGAGCTTAAGCCTAGACCGCGGGATAGTGAGTAGCCCCAAGTCGGCCGACCTGAGGGACCTGGGGATAGAGAGGGGGGTTAGAAGATTTTTGATGTAGGGGGGGAATTAATTGTATATGTTCATGATAGCATTGATGAAGTCAGAGATTGGTAAAGTATCTGTGATTCCCTAAATCATAAATAATGGTTACCAGTAGGCCGGCATGGTGGCGTGGTGGTAGAGTTGCTGCCTTACAGCATCGCAGTGCCAGAGACCCGGGTTAATCCCGACTACAGGTGCTGTCTGTACGGACTTTGTACGGTCCCCCCGTGACCTGCGTGGGTTTCCTCCGAGATCTTCGGTTTCCTCCCTCACTCCAAAGACGTACAGGTTTGCAGGTTAATTGGATTGGTGTCAGTGTTTAAAAAAAAAAAAATTGTCCCTAGTGTGTGTGTAGGATAGTGTTAACGTGCGGGGATCGCTGGACGGCGCGGACTCGGTGGGCCGAGGGGCCTGTTTCCGCGCTGTATCTCTAAACTGAACGAAACTAAAACTAAACAGTACAAAAGCAGAGAGGTTATGTTGCACACTGGTTAGGTCAAAACAGGTAGAAGACTTACAATTCTAGTCATCTAACTCCAGGAAAAAAATGATTAAAATAGTCTCAAGAAATTGGGCTTGTTCCCCTGGAAGCAAAGCAAGTCAGGAAGAGGTGGAATAGACTGTGACTGTTTTAGAGAGAGGGTAAAGAGAGGAAAGTGGTTCCTCTTAAACAGCTGAGTGAGAGAGTTATAATTGTCAAATTTAAAATTTGGGCCTAAAAGACAAAATCATAAGATCATGAGTGAGAGGAGCAGAATTAGGCCATTCGGCCCATCAAGTCTACTCCATTATTCAATCAAGGCTGATCTATCTCTCCCTCCTAACCCCATTCTCCTGCCTTCCCCCCATAACCTCTGACACCCATTCTAATCAAGAATCTATCTATCTCTGCCTTAAAAATATCCAATGACTTGGCCTCCGTAGCCTTCTTTGGCAAAGAATTTCACAGATTCACCACCCTCTGACGAAAGAAATTCCTCCTCATCTCCTTCCGGAAAGAACATCCTTTAATTCTGAGGCTATGACCTCTAGTCCTAGACTTTTCCTCTCGAAAATCCACTCTATCTAAGCCTTTCACTATTCTGTACGTTTCAATGAGGCCCCCTCAAAATGGAGGAATGAGAGTCATGGGATTGCTTTTCCTTGAAGCTGCCTTAGTCTCAATGGGCCAAATGGCCTCCTTCTGCTCCGTGACAATGGTCTAAGCGCTATTTCTCTGGTGGATCAATAGTTTCAGAACTGCAATGAAATACTGTTCATGAAATCCATGTAGTTCCCTCTGCCCACATTAATAATACTTACTCAAACATGTTGATCCATTTGAAAATACTTTTAACTCAAAATTGTTTCCACAGAGGTCAAGAATATCATTTTGAAGATTGCATTTAAATAACCATCATTTTATTTTTATAATTCCCATGTTTGAACCAGGCTATGGCAATAGAAAAGTGTAGATTCGTTTTTGGATGGGATACAATTTCTTTTTTTTTTAAATTCTGAAGATAAATCAGGGTGGCACGGTGGCACAGCGGTAGTGTTACTTACTGCCTGACAGCGCTTACGGCGGCAGAAACCCGCGTTCAGTCCCAAGTACGGGCGCTTGTCTGTACGGAGTTTGTACGTTGCCCGCTTGACCTGCCTGGGTTTTCTCCGAGACAATAGACAATAGGTGCAGGAGGAGGCCACTCGGCCCTTCGAGCCAGCACCGCCATTCAATGTGATCATGGCTGATCATTCCCAATCAGTACCCCGTTCCTGCCTTCTCCCCATACCCCCTGACTCCGCCATCCTTAAGAGCTCTATCCAGCTCTCTCTTGAATGCATTCAGAGAATTGGCCTCCACTGCCTTCTGAGGCAGAGAATTCCACAGATTCACAACTCTCTGACTGAAAAGGTTTTTCCTCATCTCAGTTCTAAATGGCCTACCCCTTATTCTTAAACTGTGGCCCCTTGTTCTGGACTCCCCCAACATTGGGAACATGTTTCCTGCCTCTAAAGTGTCCAACCCCTTAATAATCTTATATGTTTCGATAAGATCTCCTCTCATCCTTCTAAATTCCAGCGTATACAAGCCTAGTCGCTCCAGTCTTTCAACATATGATAGTCCCGCCATTCCGGGAATTAACCTAGTAAACCTACGCTGCACGCCCTCAATAGTAAGAATATCCTTCCTCAAATTTGGAGACCAAAACTGCTCACAGTACTCCAGGTGCGGTCTCACTCGGGCCCTGTACAACTGCAGGACCTCTTTGCTTCTATACTCAACTCCTCTTGTTATGAAGGCCAACATTCCTTTGGCTTTCTTCACTGCCTGCTGTACCTGCATGCTTCCTTTCAGTGACTGATGCACTAGGACACCCAGATCTCGTTGTACGTCCCCTTTTCCTAACTTGACACCATTCAGATAATACTCTGCCTTCCTATTCTTACCACCAACGTGGATAACCTCACACTTATCCACATTAAACTGCATCTGCCGTGCATCCGCCCACTCACACAGACTGTCCAAGTCACCCTTCGGTTTCCTCCCACACTCCAAAAACGTGCAGGTTTGTAGGTTAAGTGGCTCGGTATAAATGTAAATTGTCCCTAGTGTGTGGAGGATAGTGTGAGTGTGCGGGGATCGCTGGTCGGCGCGGACTCGGTGGGCCGAAGGGCCTGTTTCCGCGCTGTATCTCCGAATAAAACTAAATAATCGTTCCATTTTACTCAAGGTGCAACACAGCTTTTACTCCATATGAGCCGTCCAGTCTCCTGCTGACTACTTATTTTAATGCTTCTGTCTTTTGAAATAATGACCCGGTCTTTCCAGTAATATTTTGGAACAGTGCGATTTGTACGTGGATACAGTGCGATAGAGTTGTGAAGCCTTACAGGCTTAATTCCACACCTAGATTTTCACTCATTTCAATTATAGTGAAAAATGACAAGGTCATGAGAAGTGAGGCCCTCTCTTCACCTCTATTTCAGCACAAACCACAAGGCCTGCAGATACAATAAGGAGTTATAATTTAACAAGCAGCCTGCGAAAAAAGAAAAGGCAATATACAGGACAGGGAGGGTCCTTCATTTCACACACTAGAGGTGCTCACGGATCAGTTTAACAGAATTTGCATTCATATAGCACCTTTCACAGCCTCAAGATGCCCTGAAGCGCTTCACAACTTATTAAGTATTTCTGAAATGCGGGCACAGTTGTTGTAATGTGGGAAAATGTGGCCATCAATTTAGAGTCAGAGAGTCAAGAGAGTGATACAGTGTGGAAACAGGCCCTTCGGCCCAACTTACCCACACCGGCCAACATGTCCCAGCTACACACGTCCCATATTCTCCCCAAAACCCCTGATACTGGCACTAACCAAGAATCTATCTATCTCTGCCTTAGAAATATCCATTGACTTGGCCTCCACAGCCTTCTGTGGCAAAGAATTCCACAGATTCACCACCGAGTGCTTAGGTTAAAAGATATTAAATAGGCAAATAGCAAGTATGAACAATAACTAAACTTGCTACTTTAGCAGCAAATATCAATAAGCCCCATTTTTTTCAATGAAAACTGAATAACATTTTCCCCACAGACAATGTGGACTGAAGGGCCTGTTCATGTGCTGTATGTTTTGTACCACTGGGGGCAGTGCATTGGAGCTGCTGGTAGTGACGCTGCCTCACAGCTCCAGAGTCCCAGGTTCGATCCTGACCTCGGGTGATGTCTGCGTGAAGTTTGCACGTTCTCCCTGTGTCGGTAAGGGTTTCCTCCGGGTGCTCCGGTTTCCTCCCGCACCCCACTGATGCGCTGGTTAACTGGCCTCTGTAAATTGCCCCGAACGGGTGAGGAGTGGATGGTAAAGTGGGAAAACCGTAGAACTAGTTGTGAACGGGAGAATGACGGTCGGTGTGGTCTCGGTGCGCCGAAGGGCCTGTTTCCAAACTGTATCTCTAAACTAAATTACACCAATTAACCAAACCCGCCAGACAATAGACAATAGGTGCAGGAGGAGGCCATTCGGCCCTTCGAGCCAGCACCGCCATTCAATGTGATCATGGCTGATCATTGTCAATCAGTACCCCGTTCCTGCCTTCTCCCCATACCCCCCTGACTCCGCTATCCTCAAGAACTCTATCCAGCTCTCTCTTGAATGCATTCAGAGAATTGGCCTCCACTGCCTTCTGAGGCAGAGAATTCCACAGATTCACAACTCTCTGACTGAAAAGGTTTTTCCTCATCTCAGTTCTAAACGGCCTACCCCTTATTCTTAAACTGTGGCCCCTGGTTCTGGACTCCCCCAACATTGGGAACATGTTTCCTGCCTCTAAAGTGTCCAACCCCTTAATAATCTTATACGTTTCGATAAGATCTCCTCTCATCCTTCTAAATTCCAGTGTATACAAGCCTAGCCGCTCCAGTCTTTCAACATTTGGGAACTGGCACAGAAGAGGAGATGAGATCTGGGCAGACCATTCATGATCAGATTTAATGGTGAGTTGAGCTTGTGATAACAAACCGCTAACGTGTTTTCTTATTTTCTTATCTACCTATTTCTATTGTTCATGTAAACCACATTGCTTTAACTTTCCTGTGAGTATATTGAATACAAATATTTTAGAAACATATGTATTTAGTTTAGTTTAGAAATACCGCGTGGAAACAGGCCCTTTGGCCCACCGAGTCCATGCCAACAAGCGATCACCCGTTACATTAGTTCTATCTTATACACTCGGGACAATTTTTTTAGGGAAGCCAATTAACGTACAAACATGCTAGTTCTATGCCATCCCACATTTTCCTCCACTCCCTATAACCTGCAAACATGCACGTCTTTGGAGCGCGGGAGGAAACCAGAGCACCTGGAGAAAACCCACGCGGTCACAGGGAGGACGTGCAAACTCCGCACAGGCAGCACCCATAGTCAGGATCGAACCCGGGTTTCTGGCGCTGTGAGGCGGCAACTCTACCGCTGTGCCACCCCTATTTGTGAACTCATAAACAGTATAACAGATCCGACCTAGTCAAATAATGTCATCGGCTGCTCACTGCCCTCCCTGGAGCACCTGTTCAGCCTACACTGCCTCAGTAGAGCAGGCAAAATAATAAAAGATCCATCCCACCCCGGCCACCGTCTGTTTGTTCATCTGCCCTCTGGTCGACGTTTCAGGTCGATCAAATCCCGAACAAACAGACTTAAGAACAGTTTTTACCCCAGGGCCATACGAGAACTGAACACTACTTTCTGCACTAGGTCACACTGTTAAAACTTTTGTACTTAATATAATTGTATTTATTTGTTTGTGCATTTATTGCATATATGTTTTTACGCACCGTCAGGATTGGCTATTTTTTAATTTCGTTGTACTCGTTGCAATGACAATAAATGAATATTATTATTATTATTATTAAAAGTCAATCCATTAGAGATTTGACCTGTGGTGCACTGTGCTCTGTTGTGATATTATTATCTCCCATTTTAATAAGTAAATCCTAACAAATGCTGCTTTTCTGACAGTTCTGCAATTTTAAATCCCTTCTCTTTTCACAGTCTGTGGGCCTCTCATTAACAGGTTCTTTTGTTATTTTCTGCTGGTGAATTATTTAAACTCTAATTCAATCACATTGATAAGGTTTGCTTTTTAAGCACTACAAAATCAAAGGTTGCGGCTTTGGCATCAAAGTAGCATCAGATATTTGTAGCAAATAATCAACTAATTCAGCCAGATTGGACTGCAGCTCGAGTCCAAAAAAATACCAAGTCAGAACTGCAGTGTCCAGAGTATGTTAGACAATAGACAATAGGTGCAGGAGGAGGCCATTCGGCCCTTCGAGCCAGCACCGCCATTCAATGTGATCATGGCTGATCATTCTCAATCAGTACCCCGTTCCTGCCTTCTCCCCATGCCCCCTGACTCCGCTATCCTTAAGAGCTCTATCCAGCTCTCTCTTGAATGTTGTAATTTATTGGCAGATATTGTGACCATCTAAATTTGAACAAGTTGGGCGACACGGTGGCGCAGTGGTGGAGTTGCTGCCTTGCAGCGCCAAAGACCCGGGTTCGATCCCGACCACGGGGGCTTGTCTGTACGGAGTTTGTACGTTCTCCCCGTGACCTGCGTGGGCTTTCTCCCAGATCTTCGGTTTCCTCCCACACTCCAAATACGTACAGGTTTGTAGGTTAATTGGGTTGGTGTAAGTGTAAATTATCCCCAGTGTATGTTGGATAGTGTTAATGTGCGGGGATCGCTGGTTGGCGCAGACTCGGTGGGCCGAAATGCTGGTTTTACCACTGTATCTCTAAACTGAACTAAGTGCAATGTTTTTGCCTCGTGAAGTGTGAGTGTGCAATCAGTTATTTTCCAAGGTGCAACCGAGAAAAGATAGCGGCTGTTCTCACAAACAGTTCACTCAGAGCATTTAGAACTTAGAACAGTATGGAACAAGAACAGTCCCTTTGGCTCAAAAGTCTAGTTTAGTTTAGTTTATAATTTCATAAGTTCTCGGAGCAGAATAAGGCCATTCGGCCCATCAAGTCTACTCCACCATTCAATCAATAGACAATAGACAATAGACCTATAGGTGCAGGAGTAGGCCATTCAGCCCTTCGAGCCAGCACCGCCATTCAATGTGATCATGGCTGATCACTCTCAATCAGTACCCCGTTCCTGCCTTCTCCCCATACCCCCTGACTCCGCTATCCTTAAGAGCTCTATCTAGCTCTCTCTTGAATGTATTCAGAGAATTGGCCTCCGCTGCCCTCTGAGGCAGAGAATTCCACAGATTCACAACTCTCTGACTAAAAAAGTTTTTCCTCATCTCTGTTCTAAATGGCCCTTATTCTTAAACTGTGGCCCCTGGTTCTGGACTCCCCCAACATTGGGAACATGTTTCCTGCCTCTAACGTGTCCAACCCCTTAATAATCTTATACGTTTCGATAAGATCCCCTCCCATCCTTCTAAATTCCAGTGTATACAAACCTAGTCGCTCCAGTCTTTCAACATAGGACAGTCCCGCCATTCCGGGAATTAACCTAGTAAACCTACGCTGCACGCCCTCAATAGCAAGAATATCCTTCCTCAAATTTGGAGACCAAAACTGCACACACTGGCTGATCTATCTTTCCCTCTCAACCCCTTTTCTCCTGCCTTCTCCCCATAACCCCTGACATCCGTACTAGTCAAGACACCCGTACCAATCCCGTTTATTACTGTCGCCTGTACCCAGGTACAATGAAAAGCTTTTTTGCCCAGAAGGCGGAAAGACGACACAGGTTTGCAATCGAGCCGTCCAGTGTGCACAGATACGGGATAAAGGGAATAACGTCTAGTGCAAGATACTAGTCCGATAATAGTCCAAGGGTCTCTCGTGAGGTAGATGTTTTTATATCAGGGCATATTTCCATGCACTATCCTTAAACTACACTACCCGCATTTAACCCATACTCCCACCCCCATTCCCATCATAGCCATATGCCCATCCAAAAGCCTCGTGAATGCCCCTATCACACCTGCCTCAACCTTGGCAGCAAGTTCCAGGCACACACCACCCACTGTGTAAGAACACTTGCCCCCCCCCCCCACATCTCCTTTTGTTCTACAAATCACAACTAGGGCAAATATTACTCAGGTTCATCTGCCTGCATTGCATTCATTGAGTACAAAGAATATAGGTGCGATGACAACATTACCCCTATATTGATAATGATATGCACATCTGCAGTTGGAGGCACTATAAAAAATAACACTTTCCTTCCTCACCTTCTGGCATCATCAACTTAACAGATGGCTGTGTGAAAACTCACCTAAAAGCGTTTATTCTGGTGATTCAATTTTTATTAGCAATAAAACTGCAAAGTTTACCGAAAGGTGAGCTGGCAATTGAAAGCTTCAATGTGACATGGTAGGTCAGGGGACCGCTGAGTGCAGCAGCTCATTTGTCAGCAGAGTGTGCTGTACTGTATCACCCATTCATATCTAGTCAATGTTCAGTGCCTGGCGTGGTGTAGCCGGTGGGGAAACCGTCCAAGTTATCTGCACATCAAGTTCAAAAAGGTTCCCGGAGCCAGAATTAGGCCCACGTCAAGTCTACCCCGACATTCAATCATGGCCGACCAATCTTTCCCTCTCAACCCCATTCTCCTGCCTTCTCCCCATAACCCCTGACGCCCGTACTTTGGAGTGCAGGGGGCATCAACTGAGGACCTTCGACAACACGGTGGTTGCATCGGCCATTTTCTATGGAGTGGTCTGCTGGAGCAGCAGCATCTCAGCGGCGGAAGGGAAGAGACTCGACAAGCTGGTCAGGAAGGCCGGCTCTGTCCTGGGTTGCCCCCTCGACTCAGTGCAGGCGGTGCGAGAGAGGAGGATGATGGCAAAGCTAACATCGCTGCTGGACAACGACTCCCACCCCATGCTGGACACTGTCACTGCACTGAGTAGCTCCTTCAGTGACAGACTCCTTCACCCCAAGTGCGTGAAGGAGAGATATAGGAGGTCCTTTCCTTGACGCTGCTGTGAGACTGCACAACCAGCACTGTTCCCAGCAGACGCGTCAACAATAACAGCAAAGAACACACAGAAAACTGATGACAAGTTATGTATCTTTTATTTATAATGATTGATCTCTTGCTCTCTTGCTATCCACTTTGCTTCTGTAACACTGTAAATTTCCCCGGTGTTGGACAAATAAAGAAATATATTATTATTATTATTATTATTATTATTATTATTATTATTATTATTATTATTATTATTATTATTATTATTATTATTATTATTATTATTATTATTATTATTATTATTATTATTATTATTATTATTATTATTATTATTATTATTATTATTATTATTATTATTATTAATCAAGAAACTGTCTATCTCTGCCTTAAAAATATCCACTGACTTGGCCTCCACAGCATTGGGCGAGATAGGGAAAGGGAAGAACAATGGAGGATCCGGGCGTGGGGTTTTCCCCCGGGTGCTCCAGTTTCCTACCAGAGTTACTAGTTCAGTGCGAAGACAGGCTCTTCAGCCCGCCGACTCCGCAGCGACCAGCGACCCCCGCCCTTTAACACTTTCCGCACTCACTAGGGACAATTTACATTTATTCCAAGCCAATTAGCCTGCAAACCTGTACGTCTTTGGAGCGTGGGAGGGAACCGAAGATCTTGTAGAAAACCTGACCCGCTGAATCACTCCAACATTTTGAGTCTATCTTCCGTGCAGACAAACACCTGTAGTCAGGATTGAACCCGGGTCCCTGGCGTTGCAAGGCAGCAACTCTACCACTGTGTCAGAAAGGACATCATGTCATGGCTTTGATTTCCAATGAGTTTCAGGATTTCTGAACAATCACAGAACGTGTTCTCTGCCACAGAAGGTAGTTGAGGCCGGTTCATTGGCTATATTTAAGAGGGAGTGAGATGTGGCCCTTGTGGCTAAAGGGATCAGGGGGTATGGAGAGAAGGCAGGTACGGGATACTGAGTTGGATGATCAGCCATGATCATATTGAATGGCGGTGCAGGCTCGAAGGGCCGAATGGCCTACTTCTGCACCTATTTTCTATGTTTCTATGTTTCTATGTTATAATGTAAAATTTATGATCCCTCATTATTTTGCGTCTATCTTCTATAATTTAGCATAGGATAACAAAACAATCGGTTCTTAACTTTATTTATATGCTGTAACTGTAATTCTTTTTTGTGCACAATTCGCAGGCATTGCCACTTTCATTTCACTGCACATCGTGTATGTGTATGTGACAAATAAACTTGACTTGACTTGGTGCTTCAAATACAAAGTTTAGTTTAGTTTAGTTTATATCTGACAATCATGCATTTATTGGAGATGCCAGCCTGGTTAATGCACGGGAGTTTGAGTTTAATTCAGAGATACAGCGCGAAAACAGGCCCTTCGGCCCGCCGAGTCCGCGCCGCCCAGTGATCCCCGCACACTTAACACTATCCCACACACACGAGGGACAGTGTACAATTTTACCGAAGCCAATTAACCTACAAACCTGTACGTCTTTGGAGTGTGAAATGGTGCTGATTTGGGAGAGATCGTGTGAGCTGCAATTACGGAGATGTCAGAGGGTACTTGCATGGGAACGAAGTTATTAGAAAAACCTGCAACGTATCTATCAGCAGGACTGAAAACAAGCGTAACATCGCTCGCAAACAAAGCGCAGCTTGTGAGAAATAGCAGGAGAAGCAAAGAGTGATATTTTCACTACAGGATCGGTGAAAAGGAAGAAAGAAGGGGAATTAGCTAGATTGATGACATAGAATTCGGTGCTGACATGAGAATGAGTTTTGTCGACTGTTTCTGGCAAGGGAGTGATGTTGGCACAAAGCTAAGGAAAAAGAATTGTTGGTGCCAGGGTGATGAAATGGGACAGTCACACAGAGGCTGAGACAGACAAGAGACATAGCAGTAGATATACTATTGCCCTGCTCATGAATTGACTGAAAATACTCCGGCATGAATGAGATGACGAGCAAAATGCCCAGCTTAACAAAGACAATAATGACACCAAATAATTATGGTAAAACTGAAATTTAATTCAAATGTTAATAAAACTGTACTTTTAATTGGCATCTCACTTGCCTTTCATTCCTTGACCTTTGTATCAGCAAACTGGCTCTGTCTAACCATGGAAATAGGTGGTTAAGGTTCAAATTGATGGGTGTCAGGGGTTATGGGGAGAAGGCAGGAGAATGGGGTTAGGAGGGAGAGATAGATCAGCCATGATTGAATGGCAGAGTAGACTTGATGGGCTGAATGGCCTCATTCTGCTCCCATCACTTATGACCTTATGGCTTTAAATCCCACTCTAATACATTAGAGTGGCATTTCTAGCAATGGTGGCACGGTGGCGCAGCGGTAGAGTTGCTGCCTTACAGCAGCAGAGACCCGGGTTTCAACCTGACTAAGGTGTGCTGTCTGTGCGGAGTTTGTACGTTCTCCCTGTGACCGGCGTGGGTTTTCTCTGGGTGCTCCGGTTTCCTCCCACACACCAAAGGCATATATGTTTGTAGGTTAATTGGCTTGGTATAAATGTAAACATTGTCCCTAGTGTGTGTAGGACAGTGTTAAAGAGTGTTGGGATCGCAGGTCGGCTGGGACTTGGTTGGCCAGAGGGCCTGTTCCTGGGTTGTATTTCTAACCTAAACACTTTCCGAAGGAAGTCCATTTTGTATTTACAGGTTTAGGTTTTATAATTACCTTCATGTGTACCGGGGGACTGTAAACAGCTTTGTTTCACATGCTATCCAGATCAGATACTGTACATAAATACAATCAAATCCCACTCAAGTACAACAGGTAGAGCAAAGGGGGAGGTACATAGTGCATAATGTAGTTCTCAGCTTTGTACTGCATCGGTTCAATAGACAATAGACAATAGGTGCAGGAGGAGGCCATTCGGCCCTTCGAGCCAGCACCGCCATTCAATGTGATCATGGCTGATCATTCTCAATCAGTACCCCGTTCCTGCCTTCTCCCCATACCCCCTGACTCCGCTATCCTTAAGAGCTCTATCGAGCTCTCTCTTGAATGCATTCAGAGAATTGGCCTCCACTGCCTTCTGAGGCAGAGAATTCCACAGATTCACAACTCTCTGACTGAAAAAGTTTTTCCTCATCTCCGTTCTAAATGGCCTACCCCTTATTCTTAAACTGTGGCCCCTTGTTCTGGACTCCCCCAACATTGGGAACATGTTTCCTGCCTCTAACATGTCCAACCCCTAAATAATCTTATACGTTTTGAGCCCAATGTCCACAATGGGGTAGAGGCGAATCGAACAGTACCCCAGCTGATGTGTCGGAAGGAACTGCAGATGCTGGTTTAAACCGAAGATAGACACAAAGTGCTGGAGTAACTCAGCGGGTCAGGCAGCATCTCGGGAGAGAAGGAATGGGTGACGTTTCGGGTTGAGACCCTTCTTCAGACTGGTTAGGGATAATGGAAAGGAGAGATTTCCTAGCTTATGGAAGGACTATTTGGATGCTTGATAACAGAGGCCATTCCTGCACTTGGCACAGTGCATCTGTAACTGTAGGTGTGCGAGAACTGCTAATCGGCACGGACTTTGTTGGGCCTAAGGGGCCTGTTTCGGCACTGCATCTCTTAACTAAACCAAATCTAAGCAGCACTCACTGCCGCAGGCACCACGAGACATAGACGCTCACAAAAGTGTCAGGGATCTCAAGAGTTCGCCAGGATGTTCACACAACCTTGTAACACACGCGGTGATCCAATTCTCTGAGTGCATTCAAGAGAGAGCTGGATAGAGCTCTTAAGGATAGCGGAGTCAGGGGGTAGAAGGCAGGAACGGGGTACTGATTGAGAATGATCAGCCATGATCACATTGAATGGCGGTGCTGGCTCGAGGGGCCGAATGGCCTACACCTGCACCTATTGTCTATTGTCTATAAGGTTCCCACAGACCTGATGGACCAGAATCATTTACAGCCTGTTCATCCTGAGGAGAGGCCATTAATTACACTGGCAGCCATGAAAATGCATGAAGCCTCCTTCACATGAGTTATCAGGCAATTTAATTAGTCGTCAGATCCTGAATCACTCTCTGTCCTTTATCAAGATGACATCTTGTGGTAAATATAGATTGGAGCTCAATATCTCACCTTTCCCCTCTTGGAGACTTCTCAGGCCCAACACCGATTTTCCGGCACCCTTGCTGGAATCCTAGCTTTGCTGGATTTTCCGTTTTGCCGGAACCAACAAGGGGTCAGGGCCTCAGGGGGCCGAGGTACCGGCCGCGGAAGCGGGCTACGGGAACGCATCTGCCGGCTCCTGTTTTACAATTTTACCGAAGCCAATCAGCCGTACACCTTTGGAGTGCGGGAGGAAACCGAAGCACCCGGAGAAAAACCCCACGCAGGTCACGGGGAGAACGTACAAACTCCGTACAGGCAGCGCCCTTAGTCAGGATCGAACCCGGATCTCAGGCGCTGTGAGGCATCAACTCTAACAATGAGCCACCGTGCCACCCCGTATTTAAAATCTGTATTTAAAATGGATCTGTATTTTAAATCTCTGAAACAAAAAAGCCACAAATTGTCTGAAGAAGGGTCTCAAGGGCAAAATGTCACCTAATCGATTATTTCACAGATGCTGCATGAGAGGAGATCTTATTGAAACGTATAAGATTATTAAGGGGGTTGGACACGTTAGAGGCAGGAAACATGTTCCCAATGTTGGGGGAGTCCAGAACCAGGGGCCACAGTTTAAGAATAAGGGGTAGGCCATTTAGAACTGAGATGAGGAAAAACTTTTTCAGTCAGAGTTGTGAATCTGTGGAATTCTCTGCCTCAGAAGGCAGAGGAGGCCAATTCTCTGAATGCATTCAAGAGAGAGCTGGATAGAGCTCTTAAGGATAGCGGAGTCAGGGGGTATGGGGAGAAGGCAGGAACGGGGTACTGATTGAGAATGATCAGCCATGATCACATTGAATGGCGGTGCTGGCTCGAAGGGCCGAATGGCCTCCTCCTGCACCTATTGTCTATTGACCCTTTAGGTAACTCCAGCACACTGCGTGTTTTATTCACGATTCCAGCAACAAAAGCTCCTTGTGTCTCTGGTACATTAGATCCTCTCTCTCATTCAGTTGATCTGAGATTAAAACAGTTGGCTGGCAATATTTCAAATAGACCTATTAATTTTTTCACTTCCCCACAGGCAGTTCTTCCCAAGTGATATCCTGTGTGTTTCATTAATAACAGTGCTGTTGGTTTAGTTTCGTTTAGTTTCGAGATACACCGTGGAAACAGCCCCTTCGGCCCACTGAGTCCGCGCTGACCAGCCAACCCCTCACATTAACACTACCCTACACACACTAGGGGCAATTTACATTTACACAACGCAAAATTAACCTACTAACCTTTGGAGCGTTGGGGGGGGGCGACGGGGGACCGAAGATCTCGGAGAAAACTCACGCAGGTCACATGGGAGAACGTACAAACTCCGTACAGACAGCGCCCATGGGAGGAGTTGGCTGCGCCTAACGGCTGCGGCTCTCTGGCAGTCTGTTTGTCTTTTTTTCTTTTTTTTTGTTTGTGTCGGTGTTGGGATGGTTTTTGTTTCTGTTTTTGGCTGTGTATGTGTGGGGGGGGGGGGGGTGGGTGTGTTGTGGGGGGGGGGGGGGGTGGGGCGGGCGAAACCTTTCTTTTATTAGGTCTCTTCCCCGAGGCGCAGCTCGCCCGCGGGGCCTTCCATCGCCCGGCGCGGCACGGCCGCTGGACTTAACATCGCCGTCGCGGCTCGGCCGCTGGACTTAACATCGCCGGCGCGGCTCGGCCGCGGGACGTTTCAGTGCCCGGTGCGGCTCGGCTGCGGGACGTTTCGGTGCCCGATGCGGCTCGGCCGCGGGACGTTTCTGTGCCCGGTGCGGCTCGGCCGCGGGACGTTTCGGTGCCCGGTGCGGCTTGGCCGCTGGACTTAACATCGCCCGGTGCGGCCGCGGGACGTTTCAGTACCCAGGGCGGCTCGGCCGCGGGGCCTTCCATCCCCTTGCGGGGGCTGTGCGTGTCGGTTGCCTCGGTAGGGGTCGAGCTGTCTGTCCGTGGGTGCGGGGGGAGGAGAGTGGAAGTTTTGTTGCCTCCATCACAGTGAGGGGGTGTTTGGAGTCACTGTGATGGATGTTTGTGTTGGGGTCGGGTGTCCTGTGTTCTTTTCTTTTTTTGCTGTGACTGCTGAAATTTTGTTCGGTGTTGTGCCGAGTGACAATAAAGTTTTGTTATGTTATGTTATGTTATGTCAGGTTCGAACCCGGGTCCTCGGCGCTGAAAGCACTGGAAGACAGCAACTCTTCAGCTGCGTCACCTTAGAGTGGGATTTGAACCTTAACGGCCTATTTCCAAGGTTCCACAAAGCCATTTTGCTGATGTAAAGGTTAAGGAATGAAGGGGAAGTGAAATTCCGTTTATCCGAAGCCATTTAACCTACAAACCTGCACGTCTTTGGAGAGCGGGAGGGGAAACCAAAGTTGTCGGAGAAAACCCACGCAGGTCTCGGAGGGAGAACGTACAAACTCCGTGCGGACAGCACCCGTGGTCAGGATCGAACCCGCCAAGCGCTGTGAGGCAGCAGCACGACCCTTTCTTGCCAAAGAGAAATCATTTCCATTTGTACGGAAGCCTCCCTTCGTTCCCAACCCCACTCCGTGACAAAATGACAATGATACAAGCGGAAGAGCTCATTTCAGCCAATCTGCTGTAATGTTGGTAAAAGATGCTATGAAAACATGCAAATGAAAACAACTGCCAAGATACTCTACGAGGCCCCTCTGCACCTCGATTGCTCCAGTACTAAAATAATACGGTGGAACCTGTGTGGCCAAAGACCCAGTTAAAATCTTTTGATAACATCAATCGCCTCTTTCCCTTGTTTTCCCCTGCAATAAACGAGGAGCAAAAGTAATTATATCCTGTGGCAATGCATAAAACAACCATTCATTCCAAAATTGAGCGCTAATAAAAAGTAATTCAAAATAAATAAACCTGACTGCGAAAACTAAACAAGAAATAACACTTGCAAAGCAATGTTCAACGAAATTACAAAAATCTATTGTTGAACGGTAAAAAGCCAATGGTACAACTTAGGAAAGCATGGATCTTTACATAGTCATAGGGTCACACAGAGTGGAAACATGTCCTTTCCCCACACCGATCAACACGGCACGGGCGGCACGGTAGCGCAGCGGTAGAGTTGCTGCTTTACAGCGAATGCAGCGCCGGAGACCCAGGTTCGATCCTGACTACGGGTGCTGCACTGTAAGGAGTTTGTACGTTCTCCCCGTGACCTGCGTGGGTTTTCTCCGAGATCTTCGGTTTCCTCCCACACTCCAAAGACGTACAGGTATGTAGGTTAATTGGCTGGGTAAATGTAAAAAATTGTCCCTCGTGGGTGTAGGATAGTGTTAATGTACGGGGATCGCTGGGCGGCACGGACTTGGAGAGCCGAAAAGGCCTGTTTCCGGCTGTATATATATGATATGATATGATAACATGCCCCATCTACACTAGTACCTCCAAACCTATCCAATACAATTTTACCAAGCCAATTAACCTACAGACCTGGTATTTATTTCACAAAATGCTGGAGTAACTCGGCAGGTCAGGCAGCATCTCAGGAGAGAAAGAATGGGTGACGTTTCGGGTCGAGACCCTTCTTCGGACTTGTCTTAACCTACGAACCTGTACGTCTTTGGAGTGTGTGAGGAAACCGGAGCTCCCGGGTAAAAACCCACGCAGGTCACGGGGAGAACGTACGTACGAACTCCGTACAGACAGCGCCCGTAGTCAGGATCGAACCCGGGTCTCTGGCGCTGTAAGGGCAGCAACTCTATCAGAGCCGGTGGGCATTGTTGGCTGTCGGGACTGTTTCAGGGTGGGACTTCCCCGCCGGTGGTGGCAGTGGCCATTCGGACCATGCGGCTGGAGTCAGGGATAACAGGGTGGGGGCTGTACTCATCCAAGCCAAGGTTACATGAGCAAGGGGGACTCTCAGCGTGGCAACCAGGCTACCACAGTTTCACTGTTCGCAACCCTTCAACCCTTTTAGACTTTACTTTCGACTTCAGAGATACAACGTGGAAACATGCCCTTCGGCCCATCGAGTCCTCGCCGACCAGCGATTACCCCGTATACTAGCACTCTCCTACACGTCCTCGAGACAATTTACGGGTTTTACCGACAGCCTGCAATAGCTGTACGTCTTTGGAGAGTGGGAGGAAACCGGAGCACCCGGAGAAAACCCACGCGGCCACGGGGGAGAACGTACAAACGCCGTACAGACAGCGCCCGTAGTCAGGATCGAACCCGGGTCTCTGGCACTTTTGTTTCACAACTTCAGGACTTTGCCTTTGGCCTTTTCTTTTCCTCTGGCCTTTGCCCAAGCATCTGCCTGTCACAAAAACCCACCTCACCTGTATCAATATTACCTGCCAGGGTTTGTCCTGTCCCTACTCTCTTCCGGCTTTCTCCCTCCCTACAAATCAGACTGAAGAAGGATCCCGACCCAAAACGTCACCTATCCATGTTCTTCGGAGTTACTTCCCCGCAGAGTTACTCCAGCACTTTTTGTCTTTTTATTTGTAAACCAGCATCTGCAGTTCCGCGTTCCTCCATTTTAAAGGAGAGGTTTGAATTGGTTCCTTTAAAACATGCTCTGTACGGAGCAAAAAGTGATCCTTCTTTGAAGCGTACAGCCTCTGTTGACTGCAATTCCTGCTACTATATTGCGCACTAATGGAGGATCAAACTTTGACAATGACAGAAACAGTTCATGCTCGATTAACTGATTAATGCTCCTAACGACCATTTTCAGAGCCAAAGATAACGACGCCTCTTAGAAACTATAACAACCAATCACTTGGTCTGGATGACAGCCGTCTGTGGCACGGATTATGTAGTCGGGAGTCAGGAGTTACAAGCTTCCCTTTTAGGGATCAGAATATTACATCCAGTGTAGGCAAAAAAGTACATTGATCTCAAGGTAAAGTGAAGCCAGATTTGCAAACTGATTACTGCTTGTCAGGATTTGAGGGTCACTGACACGAGACTAGGACCGCGCTGTGGCGCAGCGGTAGAGTTGCTGCCTCACAGCGCCGGAGAACCGGGTTCCATCCTGTCTATGGGTGCTGTCTGTGTGGAGTTTGTACGTTCTCCCCGTGACCTGCGTGGGTTTTCTCCGGGTGCTCCGGTTTCCGCCCACACTCCAAAGACGTGCAGGTTTGTGAGGTAAATTGGCTTGGCACAGTTGTAAATTGTCCCCAGTGTGTGTAGGATAGTGTTAGCGTGCGGGGAATGCTGGTCGGCGCGGACTCGGTGGGCCGAAGGGCCTGTTTCCGCGCTGTATCTCTAAAACGAAAAAAATCTAGCATTGTGGATGATGATTTTGAATATACCTGGCATAGTAATGATAGACTGTTCCCGGCAATGGCATAACCCTTAGTTCAATCCGATGTTACAAGATACCACAATTATCTGGAAACCTCTGCCTCACCTGGAAAGACTCTTTGGGTCCTTAGATGGATTTGAGGGGGGAGGTAAAGGGACAGGTGTTGCATCTCCTGCGGTTGCAGGGGAAAGTACCTGGGGAGGGGGTAGAGAGGGAGAGGGGGGGATGGGGGAGGGAAGGGGGGGGGAGGCAGGGAGGGAGGGAGGGAGGGAGGGAGGGAGGGAGGGAGGGAGGGAGGGAGGGAGGGAGGGAGGGAGGGAGGGAGGGAGGGAGGGAGGGAGGGAGGGAGGGAGGGAGGGAGGGAGGGAGGGAGGGAGGGAGGGAGGGAGGAGGAAAGGGAGGGTGGGAGGGGAGAGGGAGGGTTGGAGAAGTCTGAAGAAGGGTCTCGACCCAAAACGTCACCCATTCCTTCCCTCCAGAGATGCTGCCAGTCCCGCTGAGTTACTCCAGCTTTTTGTTTCTATCTCCGGTTTAAACCAGCATCTGCAGTTCCTTCCTACACACGCACACACACACACACACACATACACACACACACATACATACATACAGCACAGAAGCAAGGGATTAAATGCTGAGCCTTATGGAGCCTCACCAGTAACAGTGTTCCAGTACAAACATGCCAGTCGGTCATTGCCCTCTAATTTAAATCTAGTTTGGTCACTCTGCCTTGAATCCCACTCATCTTTATTCACCAGCCTGTGGTGGAGTCGACCACCCTGGTAAATTCCATGTCGGGCTGACTCAATGCCCTCGCCCGCTGTCCTTGTCACACTCACACAAAAATAAATCATCAATTTAGTCAGACAAGACCTCCCTTTGGAAATGCACGTTGAATGTCCTTGACTGATTTTCTTTTGCCTTTCTTAACTGAAGGTTTATCCTGTCCATCAGATTTAATTCCAGTAAATTAGCTGGCCTGCAATTACTGGGTTTATCTCTTTTCTCGAACTACATTAACAGCCCTCTAATCCTCCGGCAACACTTTCACGCCCAGGGAGAACCCGAATAATGATGGTCGCAACTTCTGCAACGTCTCCTCTTTTTGTTCTGTTGACTGCCTCGGTTCTATTTCTTTCGTACGTTGTTGGCAAGATATCTACTTTCGGAGATAATAAATGCCTCAATAATGTTCCCTTAGCCATGATTATCTCTTCCAATATTTCGCACACATCCTCCTTAACAACAACCTCAGCATCTAATACATTTTCACCCAGAGAGTTGTGAATCTGTGGAATTCTCTGCCACAGAAGGCAGCGGAGGCCAATTCACTGGATGTTTTCAAGAGAGAGTTAGATACAGCTCTCAGGGCTAACGGAATCAAGGGGTTATGGGGAGAAAGCACTGATTCTGGATGATCAGCCATGATCATATTGAATGGCGGTGCTGGCTCGAAGGGCCGAATGGCCTGCTCGTGCACCTATTTTCTATGTCTCTATGTTTCTGTGGTGGAAGTCCTCCCTCTCCAGGGATTTGCATCGTCCTTTCCCTTGATCTACTTGCAGGCCACATATCCAGCAATTCATCAAATGCAAATCCAGACTCGGAGCTGACCTCTAAATTACGTGCAGCACGACAATCCGCACTAATAGCTAAAAGTGTCAAATCAAGTGACAGATACTTCTTCATTAGCCCTTTTCTTTATGCATATCTACCTACCATCACTTGGCCAGGTTACATTTGGTGTGATTACACGAAAGAAGGAAGTCGCAAGGATGGAAAATCACGAGAGGAAGAGATCGGGGAGACGCGCAGAGTCTCTTGCCCAGAGTGGGACAATCGACGACCGGAGGACATAGTTTTAAGGTGAAGGGGAAAACTCGGCAAAACCATAAACCATAGGAGCAGAATCAGGCCATTTGGCCCATCTAGTCCTCTTGCCAGGACTAGAGGGTCTGAGCTGTAGGGAGAGGTTGAGCAGGGTGGGTCTCTATTCCTTGGAGCGTAGGAGAATGAGGGGTGATCTTATTGAGGTGTATAAAATCACGTGAGGGTAGATGCGCAGACTCTCTTGCCCAGCGTAGGAGAATCGAGGACCAGAAGACATACTTTTAAGGTGAAGGGGTAAAGATTTAATAGGAATCTGAGGGGTAACTTAGTCACACAAAGGGTGGTGGGTGTATGGAACAAGCTGCCAGAGGAGATAGCTGAGGCAGGGACTATCCCAATGTTTAAGAGACAGTTAGACAGGTACATGGGTAGGACAGGTTTGGAGGGATATGGGTCAAACACGGGCAGGTGGGATTTAGTGTAGCTGGGACATGGGCATGGGCAAGATGGGCCCAAGGGCCTGTCTCCACACTGTGTCACTCGAGGTAGAGCTACGATGAATGAAGTAGTGGGGATGGGATGTTGGGGTGCAATCAAGAGGAGCATGCTCATGTTACATTTCCTTGACAACGTCTGCTTTAATCTGTCCTTTACACATTTTAAATTCACTTTGTACCCATCCACATCTCCCCTGACTCTCAGTCCGGAGAAGTGTCTCAACCCGAAACGGCAGCCAGTCCTTCTATCCAGAGATGCTGCCTGTCCCGCTGAGTTACTCCAGCATTTTGTGTCTATCTTCACCCTTAGTATATACTGATGTATACTTCATACAGTGATGTTCACAAATTATTCCTTAATGCAAAATATTTGAACCAAAATTTGTTCCAAGTATTTTACAAACACTTGTGGGAGTAACAGTTTATGAAATATGCCTGGTTTTCAGATTACACTTGGCCTCCCTGTATAGATTTTAGATTTTAGATTTAGAGATACAGCGCGGAAACAGGCCCTTCGGCCCACCGAGTCCACGCCGCCCAGCGATCCCCGCACATTAACACTATCCCACACACACTAGGGACAATTTTTACATTTACCCAGTCAATTTACCTACATACCTGTACGTCTTTGGAGTGTGGGAGGAAACCGAAGATCTCGGAGAAAACCCACGCAGGTCACGGGGAGAACGTACAAACTCCATACAGACAGCACCCGTAGTCAGGATCGAACCTGAGTCTCCGGCGCTGCATTCGCTGTAAGGCAGCAACTCTACCGCTGCGCCACCGTGCCGTCATTGTTTTACGTGACCTTTCCCCTGACTCTCAGTCCGAGGAAGCGTCTCGACCCGAAACGTCACCCATTCCTTCTATCCAGGGATGCTGCCTGTCCTGCCTTCATTTTGAGTCGACCTTCATTTGGCGTCGACCATTTTGTGTCTACCCTCGGTGTAAACCGGCATCTGCTGTTCAGTCCCTACACATGTATAATCTACAGGTTGGTCTGGAAACAGAATAGACCGTGGGTTGATTAGAAATGAGACTGAAGACTGACGATGAGATGCATACTTAGCCACGGCTTCAATCGCACTGCTAATCACGTTAACTGGTATTGGCCATTCGAATTAAATCAACCACTTTCCCATCACGGAGCAAGGTGACATTGTGGTGGCTGCTCCCCATCAGTTTTCTATGGCTGCCTGCAATTATCAACGCTCTCTCCCAGCAGAGACAGGAAGGCTTGTTCGTGAATGCCAAGTGCATGTTTACGCTCAATGCTTGTCAGGGTTGGCAATGCATTCAAGTTGTAGGTCAAGGGTGTTGAGAAGGCATGTTCGATATCTGTCCTGATTGACAAGAGATTGTTCGACACAAAAAGCAGGTTTAACACTGCGGGACAGGCGGCACCTCTGGAGAAAAGGTGACGTTTCGGGTCGAGACCCTTCTTCAGACTGAGAGTTGGGGGGAAAAGGAAAAAGAGAGACAGAGATGGTGGAAGGAAGGAAGATGCGTAGGAAGGAACTGCAGATGCTGGTTTTAACCGAAGTTAGACACAAAACGCTGGGGTAACTCAGTGCGCCAGGCCGCATCTCTGGAGAGAAGGAGCAGATGACGTTTCGGGTCGAGAACCTTCTTCAGACATGGAAAGGTGGAGCCCACAAGGTCCATCAAGGTTGGCTGTGGGCTCGGTGATATCGAGCTACACAGACAGTGAAACTCAAGAAGATGACAGTGCAAGTAGTTCGACGACTGGGGTGGGGGAGGAATGGAGAGTCACTGAAAGTAAGCATGCAGGTACAGCAGGCAATGAAGAAAGCTAATGGCATGTTGGCCTTCATGACGAGAGTAATTGAGTATAGGAGCAAAGAGGTCCTTCTGCAGTTGTACAGGGCCGCACCTGGAGTACTGTGTGCAGTTTTGGTCTCGTAATTTGAGGAAGGACATTCTTGCTATTGAGGGAGTTCAGCGTAGGTTCACGAGCTCATATGATAAAAGAATGGAACGACTGGGCTTGTATTCATTGGTATTCAGAAGGATGAGAGGGGATCTTATCGAAGCATAAAGAATTATTCAGGGATTGGACACGCTAGATGCAGGAAACATGTTCCCGATGTTGGGGGAGTCCAGAACCAGGGGTCGCAGTTTAAGAATATGGGGTAGGCCATTTAGAACTGAGATGAGGAAAAACCTTTTCACCCAGAGAGTTGTGAATTTGTGGAATTCTCTGCCTCGGAATCAAGGGATCTGGGGAGAAAGCAGAAACATAGAAAATAGGTACAGGAGTAGGCTATTCGGCCCTTTGAACCTGCACCGCCATTCAATATGATCATGGCTGATCATCCAACTCAGTATCCTGTACCTCCCTTCTCTCCATACCCCCTGATCCCTTTAGCCACAAGGGCCACATCTAACTCCCTCTTAAATATAGCCAATGAACTGGCCTCAACTACCTTCTGTGGCAGAGAATTCCACAGACTCACCACTCTCTGTGTGAAGAAAAACTTTCTCATCTCGGTCCTAAAAGACTTCCCCCTTACCCTTAAAATGTGAACAGGGTACTGATTGTGGATGATCAGCCTTGATCACATTGAATGGCGGTGCTGTCTCGAAGGGCCGAATGGCCTACTCCTGCACCTATTGCCGATGTATCTGTGTGTCTATGAGAGAGGTTTAAAATGTCTGAAGAAGGGTCTCGGCCCGAAACGTCACCCATTCCTTCTCTCCAGAGGTGCTGCCTGTCCCGCCGAGTTACTCCAGCATAGTGTGTCCACCTTCGAGAGATAGTGGATTGTTGATTGTTGAAGGTGTAATACAACTGTTGAAGGCGTGCAGCGTAGGTTCACTAGGTTGATTCCCGGAATGGCGGGACTGTCGTATGTTGAAAGGCTGGAGCAATTAGGCTTGTATACACTGGAATTTAGAAGGATGAGGGGGGATCTTATTGAAACATATAAGATAATTAGGGGATTGGACACATTAGAGGCAGGAAACATGTTCCCAATGTAGGGGGAGTCCAGAACAAGGGGCCACAGTTTAAGAATAAGGGGTAGGCCATTTAGAACGGAGATGAGGAAGAACATTTTCAGTCAGAGAGTGGTGAAGGTGTGGAATTCTCTGCCTCAGAAGGCAGTAGAGGCCAGTTCGTTGGATGCTTTCAAGAGAGAGCTGGATAGAGCTTTTAAGGATAGCGGAGTGAGGGGGTATGGGGAGAAGGCAGGAACGGGGTACTGATTGAGAGTGATCAGCCATGATCGCATTGAATGGCGGTGCTGGCTCAAAGGGCTGAATGGCCTACTCCTGCACCTATTGTCTATTGTCTATTGTCTAACTGGTAGTGATTGCTGATGGGACATGACACTTTGAAGTGCGTCCACTGACAGAGAATGGGCAACGTGAGGTCCAATACCCTCCTTGTGCTACTGCTTCCATTCTCTCTGAGGTTTCGAGTGCTGGCCTTCACAATACAATACAATACAATACAATATATCCCGTACGATGCAATAAACTAATTAGCTAATCAGTATAAATGTATACAACCCAGTGAAACAAAACTAGAAACAGTTTTAAAACAGTATAAAGTTCAAGTAGGTCTGTGCCGGTTCACTGTGCGATGTGACCATCCGGCTCAGCAGGACCGGTTCATGGCAGTTATGGCCCTGGGGATGAAGCTGTTCCTGAGTCTGGAGGTGCGGGCGTAGAAGGCCTTGTATCGTCTGCCCGATGGTAGAAGTTCGAACACACTGTTGCAGGGGTGGGAAGAGTCTTTGTGGACGCTGGTGGCTTTTCTGCGGCATCGTGTGTTGTAGATGCCCTCCAAGGCTGGTAGCTGTGTTCCGATGGTCCTCTGAGCTCCATGGACTACCCGCTGAAGAGCTCTCCTCTCTGTCTCCGTGCAGCTGAGGTACCACACAGGGATGCCATGCGTTAGGATGCACTCCTTGCCTCCAGCCCTCCGTGGTGTGTTTGGAGGCGCCGATTACACTCCCTCCTGCGCTCCTGTGAAAACGTCCACTTGGCCAACTCTGCAGGAGGCCCCACTCGCGCAGTCGTGGCAATCAGCGGGAGCTTGTTCGCTCCCACGTTGAGCCTTTTTCGTTGAGCACCGTGCACGTCGGTAAAGACTACCTGAATATTTATCGGCACCTGCTGTTTTAAACGCTTCCTCTTTGGAGATGGAGCCTGGTGTTAAGTACGCGGGATAGCATTAAGTAGCGACTCTAATCAGACATGAAGCTGGACTCCCTGCTGAGATGATGGGACAATGAACCATGGAGATGAGCAGTAAACGCAAGGACAAAATGCCTCGGAAGCAACAGTTGTGGCACTAATCGCGCAGCGTGTTCTAGCCTTAGAGGGAGTACAGAGAAGGTTCACCAGATTGATCCCTGGGATGGCGGGACTTTCATATGAAGAAAGACTGGATAGACTAGGCTTATACTCGCTGGAATTTAGAAGACTGAGGGGGGATCTTATTGAAACATATAAAATTCTTAAGGGGTTAGAGAGGCTAGATGCGGGAAGATTGTTCCCGATGTTGGGGAAGTACAGAACCAGGGGTCGCAGCTTAAGGATAAGGGGGAAGTCTTTTAGGACCGAGATGAGAAAACATTTCTTCACACAGAGAGTGGTGAGTCTGTGGAATTCTCTGCCACAGAAGGTAGTTGAGGCCAGTTCATTGGCTATATTTAAGAGGGAGTTAGATGTGGCCCTTGTGGCTAAAGGGATCAGGGGGTATGGAGAGAAGGCAGGTACAGGTTACTGAGCTGGATGATCAGCCATGATCATATTGAATGGCGGTGCAGGCTCGAAGGGCCGAATGGCCTACTCCTGCACCTATTTTCTATGTTTCTATGTTTCTATTTTTTCTGGAGCTTTCTAATTCGGTCTTCTATTTTTGACCAATGTATTAAATTAGCTCTGCTCCATATTGGTATTGCATCCTAAAATTTATTTAGCTATTTTAAAATATCCACAATGAACACCTCATTCTCATTATCTTGCAGAATTTACTGTAAGTGCACTGTATCTTTGTTTCCGAGTGCCCTATTTGAATCTTGTGTAAGTAGCACGAGAGGAAAATATCTGGAATGATATTTCAGAAAGCAATTCTCAATGCCGGTTCGTCTTTTACGAGAAGGCTTGTAAAAGAATATGGACCATACCCTCCCCCTCCCATTCCCAGTCTGACCTTTCTGTCATGGGCCTCCTCCAGTGCCATAGTGAGGCCCACCGGAAATTGGAGGAACAGCACCTCATATTTCGCCTGGGCAGCTTGCAGCCCAGTGGTATGAACATCGACTTCTCCAACTTTAGATAGTTCCTCTGTCCTTCTCTTCCCCTCCCCCTTCCCAGATCTCCCTCTATCTTCCTGTCTTCACCTATATCTTTCCTTTGTCCCGCCCCCCTGACATCAGTCTGGAGATGGGTCTCGACCCGAAACGTCACCCATTCCTTCTCTCCTGACATGCTGCCTGACCTGCTGAGTTACTCCAGCATTTTGTGAATAAATACCTTCGATTTGGACCATACTCTGATCAGTGGCCAGAATGGACAAGCTAACCAAACTGTGGACAGGGAGAACGGCTATCTAGGTTTTCAAAAGGGACCTGGATCAGTTCCATGCTCGAAGATATAATGTCCTAGCCTGCCCCAACCTATACCTCAAACCCTGACGTCCTGGCAATATCCTCATGAATCTTCTCCAGCTTAACAATCTTAATGAGCAGATCGTTGAAAGGAAAACTGACTATCTGTGTCTGACAGGTTTAGGAGACTCAAAATGCCGGAGCAACTCAGTGGGTATTCTGCCTATCTTCAGTGTAAACCAGCATCTGCAGTTCCTTCCTGGCGCATCGGTAGAGTTGCTGCCTTACAGTGCCAGGGAGCCATGTTCGATCCTGACTGCGGGCGCTGTCCGTGCGGAGTTTGTACGTTCTCCCCTATGACCTACGAAGGTTTTCTCCGGGTGCTCCGGTTTCCTCCCACAGTCCAAAGACGTACAGGTTTGTAGGTTAATTAGACAATAGACAATAGAAAATAGGTGCAGGAGAAGGCCATTCGGCCCTTCGAGCCGGCACCGCCATTCAATGTGATCATGGCTGATCATTCTCAATCAGTACCCCGTTCCTGCCTTCTCCCCATACCCCCTGACTCCGCTATCCTTAAGAGCTCTATCTAGCTCTCTCTTGAATGTATTCAGAGAATTGGCCTCCACTGCCTTCTGAGGCAGAGAATTCCACAGATTCACAACTCTCTGACTAAAAAAGTTTTTCCTCATCTCTGTTCTAAATGGCCTACCCCTTATTCTTAAACTGTGGCCCCTTGTTCTGGACTCCCCCAACATTGGGAACATGTTTCCTGCCTCTAACGTGTCCAACCCCTTAATAATTTTATACATTTCGATAAGATCCCCTCTCATCCAATTGGCTTGGTATAATTGTAAACTGTCCCTAGTGTGTGTCGGATAGTGATATTGTACGGGGATCGCTGGTCGTCACGGACCCGGTGGGCTGTTTCCACGCTGTATCACTAAACAAAATTACACTAAACTAAATTTAAGAGGCTATTTGGTTGAATGGTACCCCTTCAGGTCAGTGACACATTTTTTTATGCTGGTGGAATAAATCCAAATAGTACGTATATTGTTACAAAATGAAGTGTAACGTAACCTACTGGAAAACCTTCTGTAAGACCAGCTAATTGTTTCTTCAAACTGTTCCAACTGTTTGAACTGTAGGTATCTTGCCTGCTACAGTGTGTCAGCGGTTACGTGGAAAAGGCAGGAGAACGGGGTTTAATAGGGAAAGATACATCAGCAGATGGTGGTTTACACTGAAGTAGACACAAAATGCTGGAGTAACTCAGCGGGACAGGCAGCATCTCTGGAGAGAAGGATTGGGTTACGTTTTGGGTCATTTTTATACCAAGCCAATTATCCTACAAACCTGCACGAGATTGATCCCTGGGATGGGGGGACTGTCATATGAGGAAAGATTGAAAAGACCGGGCTTGTATTCACTGGAGTTTAGAAGGATGTGAGGGAATCTTATAGAAACATATAAAATTATAAAAGGACTGTACATGCAAGATGCAGGAAAAATGTTCCCATTGTTGGGCGAGTCCAGAACCAGGGGCCACAGTCTTAGAATAAAGGGGAGGCCATTTAAAACTGAGGTGAGAAGAAACTTTTTTACCCAGAGAGTTGTGAATTTGTGGAATTCTCTGCCACAGAGAGCAGTGGAAGGCAAATCACTGGATGGATTTAAGAGAGAGTTAGATAGAGCTCAAGGGGCTAGTGGAATCAAGGGATATGGGGAGAAGGCAGGCACGGGTTATTGATTGGGGATGATCAGCCATGATCACAATGATTGGCGGTGCTGGCTCGAAGGGCCGAATCGCCTCCTCCTGCATCTATTTTCTATGTTTCTATTTTATTCACAAAATGCTGGAGTAACTCAGCAGGTCAGGCAGCATCTCAGGAGAGAAGGAATGGGTGACGTTTCGGGTCACGACCCTTCTTCAGACTGATGTCAGGGGGGCTGGACAAAGGAAGGATATAGGTGGAGACAGGAAGATAGAGGGAGAACTGGGAAAGGGGAGGGGAAGAAAGGGACAGAGGAACTATCTAAAATTAGAGAAGTCAATGTTCATACCGCTGGGCTGCAAGCTGCCCAAGCGCAATATGAGGTGCTGTTCCTCCAATTTCCGGTGGGCCTCACTATGGCACTGAAGGAGGCCCATGACAGAAAGGTCAGACTGGGAGTGGGAGGGGGAGTTGAAGTGCTCAGCCACCGGGAGATCAGGTTGGTTAAGGCAGACTGAGCGAAGGTGTTGAGCGAAACGATCGCCGAGCCTGCGCTTGGTTTCGCCGATGTAAAGAAGTTGACATCTAGAGCAGCGGATACAATAGATGAGGTTGGAGGAGGTGCAGGTGAACGTCTGCCTCACCTGGAAAGACTGTTTGGGTCCTTGGATGGAGTTGAGGGGGGAGGTAAAGGGACAGGTGTTGCATCTCCTGCGGTTGCAGGGGAAAGTGCCCGGGGATGGGGTGGTTTGGGGTAGGAAGGGACGAGTGGACCAGGGAGTTACGGAGGGAATGGTTTCCGTTCTATGTTTCTATGTCTTTGGAGTGTTGGAAGGAAACCGAAGATCTCTGAGAAAACCCACGCAGGTCACGGGTGGAACGTACAAACTCCGTACAGACAAGCACCCGTAGTCAGGATCGAACCCGGGTCTCTGGCGCCGTAAGGCCGCAACTCTACCTCTGCGCCACCGTGCTGAAGCTTGGCAAGTAAGGCTGTTTCAAGGATCAAGTCGGAGTGGGTGAGAAGTTGTTTCAGGTACCAAAGCTGTTACACTTACATATGTAACTCCCGTCAATCAAAGGCCTCTGCACATCACCACGCTGCCGATGGTGGTTAAATTCCACTCGTTCTTTGTGGAGATAATACAGCAAGCAAAAACTGAGCTGTTGCCCACAGCAATCTGCACAGGTTGCATTTACGTCAAAGACTGCTTGCTGCTTGATTTTGACAGCCAGAAGAAACCTATCAACAATAACAACGCAAGGCTGAGGATCATTTTTGTAATGGATTTACTGACGATGCACAAGCTGTCAAAACGCTCACAATATTTTGATATCGTGGAAATTCACTGCACATGGAATTGAATATTAAAATACAAAACATAACAACTGATGTAGATTTCACTTTCAAATAGTTTGACGCAGCTCGAAACGTTGCGGTCGCGGCAGAAATACGAGAGAAATGTTACCCAGGATGGAAAAATGTAATACTAGAAGGCATTGCTTAGTTTAGTTTAGAGATACGGCGCGGAAACAGGCCCTTCAAGCCCACCGAGTCCGCACCGACCAGCGATTCCCGCACATTAACGCTATCCGACACACACTAGGGCCAATTTACACGTACACCAAGCCAATTAACGTACATACCTGCACGTCTTTGGAGTGCGGGAGGAAACCGAAGATCTCGGAGAAAACCCACGCTGTCACGGGGCGAAAGTACAAACTCCGTACAGACAGCACCCGTAGTCAGGGACGAACCCGGGTCTCTGGCGCTGCATGCGCTGTAAGGCAGCAACTCTACCACTGCGCCACCGTGCCGCCCAAGGAGAGCTTTAAGTAGAGCCCTTTATGGACATTGCTTTAAGGAGGGGTGAAGTTTAAAGGAGATGTGCCGGGCAAGTTATTTTATACAGAGGGTGGTGAGTGCCTGGAACCTATTGCCAGGATGTGGTGGTTGAGGCAGATACGATAGTGGCATTTAAGAGACTGTTTAAATAGGCATATGGATGTGCAGGAAATAGAGGGATATGGACTATGTGCAGGCAGATAAGGGTTGGTCGTGGCTTCATGTTCAACATAGACATTCTGGGTCGAAGGGCCTATTCCCGTGCTGTCCCTTTCTAAAAACTTAGTTACAGAGCTAAACGACACAAACTTTGCCTATTGACTTATATTGACAGAATTATAGGTATTTAAAATGAACAAGACTGGTAACATGGCTAAGATGGTAACTCAAATTTCACTGTACCTTAATTGGTACATGTGACAATAAACTGACCTTGAAAGCTTGATCTCAAGGTCCAATCATTCCATGCCTGTATGATGCTGTGCAGACAAGCACTTCAAGTTCAATGATCAGTGACCTCACAAGTTATTATAGTCATGGAGTCATTCAACATGAAAACAGGCCCTTCGGCCCAACCATTCCTGTGCTGTACTGTTCAATGCTTGAAACCACTGATATTCATGGTCATAGACTCTGGTACTCATGAGAAAGTGAATTACGAATTTGTTTTTTGAACACAAAATATCAATGGATTAGTAAACAATACCAAAAACCTTCTTGAGATTGAGTCTACAAATATCTTCTGAACATCTTTACAATTTCACTGGGAATAAATAGTTTGACATGCATTATCGGGTCTTAAGATTTACCATTTGATGCTGAAGTGCCATAGAAAGTGTGAAGTGCCGTCTGTATTCAGGGCAAGATCAAGAGAGAGAAAGAGAGAAAGAGAGATTTATTGTCGTCTGTCATAAAACAGAACAATGAGATTCTTACTTGTAGCAGCACAACAGTAAACATAATACTCTGCAAACAATATAATAAACAAGAAAAAGTGATACATATATATGTGTGCGCGTGTATATATATGTGAATATAAGTGAGTAAGAAAGAACTGCAAATGCTGGTTTAAATCGAAGGTAGACACAAAATGCTGGAGTAACTCAGCGGGACAGGCAGCATCTCTAGAGAGAAGGAATGGGTGACGTTTCGGGTCAAGACCCTTCTTCAGTTGTGTGTTTTTGTGTATATATATATATACATATATCTATATATATATATGTATGTAGGCAGTGGATGAGAAAGTGGGATAACATGGACCAGGTGTGAATGAATGATCGATGGTCGACATGGACTCGCTCAGTGGGCCGAAGGGCCTGTTTCCATGCTGCATCTTCAGATCTTCCAATATGTCCTTGTAACATGGTTGAGTTGCTGCCTTACAGTGCTTTCAGCGTCAGAGACCCAGGTTCGATCCCAACTACAGGTGCTGTCTGTACGGAGTTTGTACGTTCTCCCTGTGACCGCGTGGGTTTTCTCCGGGACCTTCGGTTTCCTCCCACATGCCAAAGCCATACAGGTTTGTAGGTTAATTGCCAATTGGTAAATGTAAAAATTGTCCCTAGTGTGTGTAGGATAGAGTTAATATGCAGGGATCACTGGTCGGCGCGGACTCGGTGGGCCAAAGGGCCTGTTTCCGCGCTGTATCTCTAAACTAAACGTAAAAATTAACGATGGTAAAAAATATCTTTCGCCACAAAGGACAAAAAAGTACGAAATCCTACTGTGAACTCAATTTTATCACTCAGTTTTAGTTAAGGGTGAATTTAACAAGATCAAATGAAAGAACAATAATTCACTCAATTGTGAAGTTCGTGTTCATTAAATCGGACAGCTGTATTTTATAATTTATATATTACACAACCTTATCTTAGGTTGAGTTAAGCTGTCTTCTGAAATGTTCTCTCCGTTCCACCCACAACTCACCTGTCATTACCAAAATATTGGAGCCAGTACTTTCAGCTGATTTAATCCAGCTCATAGATCTATCTACAAGGTCCTCAGGTAAATAAAGCCCCCTGTAAACTTCATGTAATAGGTTGTATTCAATTTTTATCGCAAAAATGCGAAATACATTTTCTGTCATCAATCTATCTGAGACCTAGATGATGTGCAATTTTGGACTTCACTCCGTATGATGGATTTTCAATCAATAGACAGGTTACAGTGAAGATGAAGTAGTATATCTGAGGAAAAATGCAAAAAAGATGTGAAAACAATGAGGATTGGTTTTGCTCGTGTGGCAGGGCTTCACAGCTGTGTTGTCAGGAGTGGATACAAGGAAGAGGATACAAACATGAATCTTGGACTAAGGCATGCCGGAGTGCCTTAAACAGATTGTCCGGCACTTCCTTTAATCCGGACAGAATGACAAAAGAGCACTTGAAATACCCCCAAGAGGTCCCCGCGAAAATGTGGCGCCTAGTGCCGGGTAAAGCGACCGATCACGAATACCATGGCCGATCAGCGGGTCAAATTTGCCCCCTGCGGCCAGGGCTCAGGAACTCCGGCCCGGCTGGAGCTGGCAGATCCGTTCCCACAGCCGACGTAGGAGGTCGACTTTGTGGGCTGATATCCCGGTCCCTCGGAGGACTAGACGGACCGTTCCAGCCCCGTTCAATTCCTCTCGAAAAGGCCGTGACCTCCATTGGACCCAAAGATAATAGAGCAGAGCAAGACAGACCGCTCGACCCTAAAAACCGTAGTATGTCATGGCGCCATTGTAGTAGGCAGAAACTTGCAGAAACATTTAAAAAGAAAAATAACAAAAATCTGTGAATTGATAGACGAGATATATTCTGCATTTTTATGGTATCATCACACATACTGTTCCCCCAAAACACTGATTTGAGACTGAAACCTTGAGAGGCATAACGGACGGAGGGTTTTGCTTACTAAAATGGCGGACGTTACGCTCCTTTGCGTACTACACTTTGGTATAGGCGATTTCAACAGAGTGGTCCATCTTGTTCCTCTAGTATCTTTGGTTGGACCGGCAAAACGGATCATCCAGAAAAGGTTCTGGAACACAGGGTGTTGGAACATCGGTGGGCCGCACTGTATCTCTATCCTGTCCCATAATCTTTCAAAGATAAACACAAAAAGCTGGAGTAACTCAGCGGGCCAGCCAGCATCTTAACAGAAAAGGAATGGGTAGGGTCTCGACCCGAAACGTCACCCATTCCTTCTCTCGAGTGATGCTGCCTCCAGCTTTTTGTGTCCATCTTAGGAATAGGTGGCTTTTCGAGTCGAGACCCTTCTTCAGACTGAGATGCAGGGGAAAGGGCAAGGAATAGGTGGTCATTTTGGAGAGATATAGGACAAATGAATGAAAGATATGCGAAAAGGTCACAACGGTCAAGGAAAGGTGAAGCCCACAATGGGTGAAGGAAAGATGGAGCCCAACGTTGATACAGCAAATATGCTCAGCATGGAATCCAAGATGTACATTACTGCCAATGATTTTGCACTGAAGACAGAAGACCTAGAGTTGCAAGGATGTTCTCAAGTGACTTGCATAACAGGAATGTTATTTCTGGTTGTCCCGAGCCCAATTCAGTTTAGACAATAGATAAACACAAAACGCTGGAGTAATTCAGCAGGTCAGGCAACATCACTTGAAAGAAGGAGTAGGTGACCTTTCGGGTCGAGACTCTTCTTCAGTCTCGACTCAAAACGTCACCTATTCCTTTTCCCAGAGATGCTGCCTGACCCATTGAGTCACTCCGGCTTTTTGTGTCTATCTTTGAGGTGGACCATTGTTTGGAGTGCCTGGGACTACATTCGTAGAGGTGAGGACATGTGGGAGCAAGAGCAAGTGGGAATGTGCTCCATGAGCCATGTGAACTGCTTTCCCCAGAGTTCCCCTGGACTCTGCCATCACTCTTTCTGTGGCCTGATGCTCAGCGATGTATCCTTTCTTATCGGGTCCACATCACAAGATTAGAAATTGTACAGCCAGAGCTGAACATAACTCTCAGCGTCTGCATAGTTTGCGTCTTGTGCTTCTCGCGCTTCTTGTAGCGTGGCTGGAAAGATTGGTGGAAACTGGGCCGCGACGAGAACGCTCTTTCCTTGACCCCAGGGATGTATTAGCAAGTAAGAAGAAAATCCTCACAGCGCTCCTCTGCTGATCTTCTGCATGGAGAAGATTACATAGAAACATAGAAACATAGAAAATAGGTGCAGGAGTAGGCCATTCGGCCCTTCGAGCCTGCACCGCCATTCAATATGATCATGGCTGATCATCCAGCTCAGTAACCTGTACCTGCCTTCTCTCCATACCCCCTGATCCCTTTAGCCACAAGGGCCACATCTAACTCCCTCTTAAATAAAGCCAATTAACTGGCCTCAACTACCTTCTGTGGCAGAGAATTCCATAGACTCACCACTCTCTCTGTGAAGAAATGTTTTCTCATCTCGGTCCTAAAAGACTTCCCCCTTATCCTTAAGCTGTGACCCCTGGTTCTGGACTCCCCCAACATCGGGAACAATCTTCCCGCATCTAGCCTCTCCAACCCCTTAAGAATTTTATATGTTTCAATAAGATCCCCCCTCAGTCTTCTAAATTCCAGCGAGTATAAGCCTAGTCTATCCAGTCTTTCTTCATATGAAAGTCCTGCCATCCCAGGGATCAATCTGGTGAACCTTCTCTGTACTCCCTCTAAGGCTAGAATGTCTTTCCTCAGATTAGGAGACCAAAACTGTACACAATACTCCAGGTGCAGTCTCACCAAGGCCCTGTACAACTGCAGCAGAACCTCCCTGCTCCTATACTCAAATCCTCTTGCTATGAATGCTAACATACCATTCGCTTTCTTCACTGCCTGCTGCACCTGCATGCTTGCTTTCAATGACTGGTGCACCATGACACCCAGGTCGCGTTGCATCTCCCCTTTTCCTAATTGGCCACCATTCAGGTAATACTCTGCTTTCCTGTTCTTGCTGCCAAAGTGGATAACCTCACATTTATCCACATTATATTGCATCTGCCATGCATTTGCCCACTCTCCTAATCTATCCAAGTCACTCTGCAGCCTCCTAGCATCCTCCTCGCAGCTAACACTGCCACCCAGCTTCGTGTCATCTGCAAACTTAGAGATGTTGCATTCAATTCCCTCATCCAAATCATTAATATATATTGTAAATAACTGGGGTCCCAGCACTGAGCCTTGCGGTACCCCACTAGTCACTGCCTGCCGTTCCGAAAAGGACCCGTTTATTCCTACTGTTTACGATCTTTAGCACCTATCATCCAGTGACTGGAGAACGTTACTCCTGTTCATATATGATTTTCAAAACGCAGAGAAGAAAGGATGTGGCTCACACTGATAAGCACCAAGTAAGACATTTGTGACTTTCACCTAAGGTCGTTGTCAGGCACTGGTTTCGGACACTATAGCAATTTGCCGTTTGGAAAGCTCCGCCACAGAATGCAGTGGAGGCCAATTCACTGGATGTTTCCAAGAGAGAGTCAGATATGGCTCTGAGGGCTAACGGAATCAATGGATATGGGGAGAAAGCAGGAGCGGGGTACTGATTCTGGGCGATCAGCCATGGTCATATTGAATGGCGGTGCTGGCTCGAAGGGCCGAATGGCCTACTCCTGCAACTATTTTCTATGCTTCTATGTTAAACTCCAGTACTGCCGGATGAAACACCTCTTTACCTGGAGGCCAAGCCAATGGAATGGAGTCCTCAAAACCGGCCTCTCTCCCGACCAGCCCTTGTGTCTTTGGGAAGCGGAGGGAATCCAGAGCGCCTGGAGGAAACCCACACCTGGCCACGGGAAGAGTGTGAAACCACCTGCAACCACCCGTGAAGAACAATGGAGGGCCCGGCTTGGGGGAGGGGGTCCACCGTGAGGGACAGTGAGAAAACAGAGTGGGGGGGGGGAGGGGCACTCTAGTTTTCGAATCCTCTGCCGTGGAGATAAGCCTGCATTCATTGCCCACACTAGGGACAATTTACACATACACCAAGCCAATGAACCCACACACCTGGACGTCTATGGAGTGTGGGAGGATACCGAAGATCTCGGAGAAAACCCACGCGGTCACGGGGAGAACGTGCAAAGGTACAAACTCCGTGCAGACAGGGCACGTGGTCGGGATCGAACACGGCAGCCAGCCAACAGTCACTTGTCTTTTTCTCTTTTTTTTCACTTTTAATTTCATTTGAATTTCAAGTTTTTGTGCGACTTGTTATGTGTTATGACTGTTGGCAGACCGATTTCCCTCTGGGGATGAATAAAGCACTGTCGCGTCGTATTGTATCGTACTGTAGTTTGGGTAAGCAATTCAATACGTGCAAATTGCGGATGATTTTCCCATCAAAAGGGGGAGAATCGATCTGTTCTCTCCTTCAAGGAGGTCAGCTGCACATTTGAACATCGCCCAGTGGGTGTTCAAAGGATTCCTGTGATGCCTTGCGTTGACATTAACTTTTCTGAAGCCTTTCTCCTATCTCAGCACAGCCGCCACATCTCAACTATGGATTTGGCCCCGCGACATGGATTTAGTCATCGTCATAGAGTCGCTTTTTCCTGCCACCTCCAGTTTAGTTTAGAGATACAGCGTGGAAGCAGGCCCTTCAGCCCACCGAGTCTGCGCCGACCAGCGATCCCCGCACATTGACGCTATCCCCACACACACTAGGGACCATTTACACATACACCAAGGCAATGAACCTACATAACCTGGACGTACAAACTCCAGACTGAGGAAGTTTGGCATGAACGCCAGCATCCTCACAAACGTCTACAGATGCACCATCGAGAGCCTGCTGACAGGCTGCATTACAGTCTGGTACGGGAACTGTTCTGCCCACAGCCACAAATCACTGCAGAGAGTGGTGAAGACGGCACGGCACATCACTGGCAACTGTCTCCCGGCCGTTCAGGACATTTTCTACCGGCGGTGCCTGCGGAAGGCACGCAGCATCATCAAGGACCGCAGCCACCCAGCACGCAGGCTGTTCTCCTTGTTACCGTCAGGCAGACGATACAGGAGTATGGCTGCTCGTACCGCCAGACTTAAGAACAGTTTCTACCATCAGGCCATCAGGCTTCTCAACTCATAAACACATTTCAAATCGTATATGTTGATTATTTTTAATATAGTCTTTTTACCTATTTTTAATATTGTCTTTTTACTGTCATTTTTATTATCTTATTTATCCTTGGAATATTACTGCTGAGGTGACCCGTTGTCTTGTCAAATACATTTCATTGTACCGTTGACCCTGTGCCAACCTACATATGACAAATACATTTATTATTATTATTATTATTATGCAGTCGGGATCGAACCCGGGTCTCTGGCACTGTAAGTGCTGCAAGGCAATAACTTGACCTGTGCCACTGTGCAACCCTAATGCTTCCTCTGCCTCTCTCTCCTCTCATTCTTGTGGTAGCGTGGAATCATACAAAATGGCACAACACACACATGTACAATCGCAACGCTGAAGAAACATTACCCAACGTTTAAGATGGGTTTATTCACAAAATGCTGGAGTAACTCAGCAGGTCGGGCAGCATCTCGGGAGAGAAGAATGGGTGACGTTTCGGGTCAAGACCCTTCTTCAGACTGATGTCAGGGGGGCGGGACAAAGGAAGGATATAGGTGAAGACAGGAAGATAGAGGGAGATCTGGGAAGGGGGAGGGGACGGGAGGGACAGAGGGACTATCTAAAGTTGGAGAAGTCGACGTTCATACCACTGGGCTGCAAACTGCCCAGGCGAAATATGAGGTGCTGTTCCTCCAATTTCCGGTGGGCCTCACTATGGCACTGGAGGAGGCCCATGACAGAAAGGTCAGACTGGGAATGGGAGGGGGAGTTGAAGTGCTCGGCCACCGGGAGATCAGTTTTGTTAATGCGGACCGAGCGCAGGTGTTCAGCGAAGCGATCGCCGAGCCTGCGCTTGGTTTCGCCGATGTAAAGATGGGCATCTGTACACATCCAGGTACATGGATAGGGTAGGCTTAGAGGGATATGGGCCAAAAGCAGCAAGGGGAACCTAGGGTAGATGGGGCATCTTGGTCAGCATGGGCAAGCTGGGCCAAAGGGCCTGTTTCCACGCTGTATGACACCATGACTGGAAACATGGCCCTTCGGTCACCCAATCATCTAAGTACCTATTTACCTTTATTCCTCCACTAATTTCATTCCATTTTTCCCATGTTTACAATGGGACTCCCCCTCATATTTTACCACTCACCACTACACTGGGGCCCATGAAAGTACCAGTCCAGCCCTCATGTCTTTGGGAAGTGGAAAGAAACCGGAGCACCTGGAGGAAGACCACACAAGACCACAGGAAGAGTGTGAAAGATCAGGTGAATCGAGGACCAGAGGACATAGGTTTAAGGGGAACGGGGAAAAGATTTAATAGGAATCTGAGGGGTAACTTTTTCACACAAAGGGGGGGGGGGGGGGGTGCATGGAACAAGCTGCCAGAGGAGGTAGTTGAGGCAGCGACAATCCCAACATTTGAGAAACAGTTAGACAGGTTACATGGATAGGACAGGTTTGGAGGGATATGGGCCAAATGCAGGCAGGTGGGACTAGTGTAGCTGGGACATGTGGGCCGGTGTGGGCAAGTTGGGCTGAAGGGCCTGTTTCCACGCTGTATCATTCTATGACTCTCTCAGGATTGAACTCAGGGAAACTGGAACTATGAGACAATAGTCCCACTTTCTTCACCATTGTATCCCTGCTTGCATTACAAACATGGCCTCTTATGAGAGCAGGAATAGGAACTGTGCATTATAGAGTCATAGAGTGATACAGTGTGGAAACAGGCCCTTCTGCCCAACCTGCCCACACCGGCCAAAGTCCCATCTACACTTGTCCCACCTGCCTGCGTTCGGCCCATATCCCTCTAAACCTGTCCTACTCACGTACATGTCTAAATGGTTCCTAAACGTTACGATAGTACCTGTCTCAACAACTTCTTCCAGCAGTTTGTTCCATGCACCCACCACCCTTTGTGTGTAAATGTGACCCGTCAGATTCCTATTAAATCTTTTCACCTTCACCTTAAACCTATGTCATCTGATTCTCGATTCCCCTACTCTGGGCAAGAGACTCCATGCATCTACCCGATCTATTCCTCTCATGATTTTATACACCTCTTTAAGATCATCCCTCATCCTCCTGCGCTCCAAGGAATAGAGACCCAGACTACTCAACCTCTCCCTGTAGCTCAGACCCTCTAGTCTTGGCAACATCCTCGTAAATAAAAGTAGATAGTAATAATGCAGGATACCCCTTCTTGTTAAGTACAAGATGCCATGGTGACTGACATTGTATTTAATGTCAGAGGACACATTGTTAGGATCAGACTCAAGAATACCAAATTGAGGAGCCCTAGAATGCACGAGACTGAGGAGGAGACAGCACGGTGGTGCAGCGGTAGAGTTGCTGCCTTACAGCGAATGCAGCGCCGGAGACCCGGGTTCGATCCCGACTACGGGTGCTGTCTATACGGAGTTTGTACGTTCTCCCCGTGATCGCGTGGGTTTCCTCCGAGATCTTCGGTTTCCTCCCACACTCCAAAAAGACGTGCAGGTATGTAAGATCATCGGCTTGGCATAAGTGTAAATTGTCCCTAGTGTGGGTAGGACAGTGTTAATGTGCGGGGGGTCGCTGGTCGGTGCCGACTCGGTGGGCCGAAGGGCCTGTTTCCGCGCTGTATCTCTGAACTAAGCTAAAAAAGGAGACTGTTCAAAACCAGAATCGAGATGATGAACTGGTGGAACAGGGCATGAGGGATCAAAATCCAGTCCCAGTGCAGACGGAGGCAGTGGTCTGAATCAAAACGTCAGAAAAGACCACCCAAGGGATACGAGGACTATGAGATGTATTGACATGTGGAAATGATGCGTTGTCGATTTAACGAATGCCCTATCCTAAATGGTGTTGGATTGTTCAGTTTACAGTGTGATGATGCGTATATCCTTTTTGGTTCAGAAGGGAGGGATGTCATGGTAACTAACATCATATTTAAATGTATCACGTGTTCCTATGGGTCAGAAAGGTCAGAGGGCACATGTTGCGGGGAGGTTAAGGAATGGCGGACGAATGAAACAAAAGCGGTTATGCAGTCTGACGAAGGGTCTCGACCCGAAACGTCGCCCATCCCTTCTCTCCAGAGATGCTGCCTGTCCCGCTGAGTGACTCCAGCATTTTGGGTTGATCTTGGATTCAGACCAGCATCTGCAGTTCCTTCCTCCACGAGGCGTTTAACGTTCAGTGTCCTTGAAGTGTTTGTATTACGTTCGGATCCAGGCGAGGATCTGACTCTAAAGAGAACCCCTTAATCTTGCGATGCACCAGGATCTCATCTCGAGGACTTGACCAGAGCTTCTCCAGATGCCTGTAGTACTTGACAGTCCTTTACTTTCAATGAGCACAGTCCCCACATTGTATACACTGTTAGTTTTTCGAACCTGACCCATAATTAAAAAGATAATCTTGCTTCTGCCTGCTTGAGGATTGGTAACCAAAGCACATGGGTTACAGTAATTGGCAAGGGAACCTGAGGGGAGATGGGAATTTATTTTAATGCAGTGAGTTGTTATCGACTGGAGAGCACCAGTTTAAAGGCGTCGAGAGAAAATTCAAAAGCAATTTTTGATATATATTCGAGAAAAAAAAAAAAAGAAAAACACGATAATTTGGGGTAAAGGGTGGGATTAATTGGATGGCAACATACAGGCATCAATGGAACAAAATTGCCTTCTGCAGTGCTGTCATGTTTCGTGTTTCAATACTGGATTGGAAATATGCTCTCATTATGTAACATCTCCAAGTTTGTGGAAGACACAATGCTGGGTGGCAGTGTGAGCTGTGAGGAGGATGCTATGAGGCTGCAAGGTGACCTGGATAGGTTAGGTGAGTGGGCAGATGTATGGGCAGTATAATGTGGATAAATGTTATCCACTTTGGTGGCAAGAACAAGAACACAGATTATTATCTGAATGGTGTCAGATTAGGAAAATGGGAGGTGCAACGAGACCTGGGTGTCCTTGTACATTTATAATGGGAAACAAAGAAATGGCAGAACAGCTAAACAGGTACTTTGGTTCTGTCTTCACTAAGGAAGACTCAAACAATCTCCCAAAGTTACTAGGAGACTGAGAATCTAGTGGGAGGGAGAAACTGAAGGGAATTCACATTCGTCAGGAAATGGTGTTAGGCAAACAGTTGGGACTGAATAGACAATAGACAATAGGTGCAGGAGGAGGCCATTCGGCCCTTCGAGCCAGCACCGCCATTCAATGTGATCATGGCTGATCATTCTCAATCAGTACCCCGTTCCTGCCTTCTCCCCATACCCCCTGACTCCGCTATCCTTAAGAGCTCTATCTAGCTCTCTCTTGAATGCATTCAGAGAATTGGCCTCCACTGCCTTCTGAGGCAGAGAATTCCACAGATTCACAACTCTCTGATGGAAAAAGTTTTTCCTCATCTCAGTTCTAAATGGCCTACACCTTATTCTTAAACTGTGGCCCCTTGTTCTGGACTCCCCCAACATTGGGAACATGTTTCCTGCCTCTAACGTGTCCAACCCCTTAATAATCTTAAGGGGATCGGTCAAAGTCAGCATGGATTTATGAAGGGGAAATCATGCTTGACTAATCTTCTTGACTTTTTTGAGGATGAAACAAGTAGAATGGATAAGGAAAAGCCAGTGGATGTGGTGTATCTGGACTTTCAAAAAGCCTTTGACAAGGTCCCACACATGGGATTAGTGTGCAAAATGAGAGCACATGGTATTGGGGGTGGAATACTGACATGGATAGAGAACTGGTTGGCAGACAGAAAGCAAAGAGTAGGAATTAACAGGTCCTTTTCTGAATGGCAGGCAGTGACTAGTGGGGTGCTGCAAGGGTCGGTGATGGGACTCCAGTTATTTACAATATATATTAACGATTTAGACGAGGGACATCTCCAAGTTTGCAGATGACACAAAGCTGGGTGGCAGTGTGAGCTGCGACGAGGATGCTATGAGGCTGCAGGGTGACTTGGATAGGTTGGGTGAGTGGACAGATGCATGGCAGATGCAGTATAATGTGGATAAATGTGAGTTTATCTACTTTGGTGGCAAGAACAGGAAGGCAGATCTGAATGATGTCAGATTAGGAAAAGGGGAGGTGCAACGAGACCTGGGTGTCCTTGTACATCAGTCACTGAAAGTAGTGTAAGAAAATAACTGCAGAGGCTGGTACAAATCGAAGGTATTTATTCACAAAATGCTGGAGTAACTCAGCAGGTCAGGCAGCATTTCAGGAGAGAGTGAATAAATAGTCACTGAAAGTAAGCATGCAAGTACAGCAGGCAGTGAAGAATGCTTATGGCCTTCATTGCGAGAGGATTTGAGTTTTGGAGAAGGAGGTCCTACTGCAGTTGTACGGGGGCCCGGTGAGACCGCAAGTGGAGTATTGTGTGCAATTTTGGTCTCCTACTTTGAGGAAGGATATTCTTGTAATTGAGGGAGTGCAGCGTAGATTCACCAGGTTAATTCCCGGGATGACGGGACTGACATATGATGAAAGAATGGATCAACTGGGCTTATGTTCACTGGAATTTAGAAGGATGAGAGGGGATCCTTTAGAAATATATAAGAAATTTAAGGGATTTAAGGGCGGCACGGTAGCGCAGCGGTAGAGTTGCTGCTTTACAGCGAATGCAGCGCCGGAGACTCAGGTTCGATCCTGACTACGGGTGCTGCACTGTAAGGAGTTTGTACGTTCTCCCCGTGACCTGCGTGGGTTTTCTCCGAGATCTTCGGTTTCCTCCCACACTCCAAAGACGTACAGGTATGTAGGTTAATTGGCTGGGTAAATGTAAATGTAAAAATTGTCCCTAGTGGGTGTAGGATAGTGTTAATGTACGGGGATCACTGGGCGGCACGGACTTGGAGGGCCGAAAAGGCCTGTTTCCGGCTGTATATATATGATATGATATGATATGATATGATATGATTGGACAGACTAGATGCAGGAAAACTGTTCCTGATGTTGGGGGAGACCAGAACCAGGGGTCACAGTTTAAGAATAAGGGATAGGCCGCTTAGGACTGAGATGAGGAAAACCTTTTCCACCCAGAGAGTTGTGAATCTGTGGAATTCTCTGCCACAGAAGGCAGTGGAGGCCAATTCACTGGATGTAGAAGAGTCTCGACCCGAAACGTCACCCATTCCTCCTTCTCTCCTGAGATGCTGCCTGACCTGCTGAGTTACTCCAGCATTTTGTGAATAAATACCTTCGGATGTTTTCAAGAGAGAGTTGGATACAGCTCTTAGGGCTAACGGAATGAAGGGATATGGGGAGAAAGCAGGAACGGGGTACTGATTTTGGATGATCAGTCATGATCATATTGAATGGCGGTGCTGGCTCGAAGGGCTGAATGACCTACTGCACCTACTTTCTGTGTTTCTATGTTTCTATTATCAAGAGGATAAAATATCATGCATCTTTAACCCTAGGGTACATTCACAGGTTGGCCATTGGGTTCAACATCATTTACAGTATGAATTCTAAGGATTATATGTACAGCAGATGATGAAAACCTGAGCAGAATAGATGAAACAATAAGAACAGCATGGTGGCGCAGCAGTAGAGTTGCTGCCTTACAGCGCCAGAGACTCGGGTTCGAATCCGACTACGGGTGCTGTCTGTGCGGAGTTTGTACCTTGTCCCAGAGACCTGCGTGGGTTTTGTCCGGGTGCTCCGGTTTCCTCCCACACACCAAAGACATACAGGTTTGTCGGTTAAGCGGCTTTGACCATCACTTTGACCGAATCACTCTGACCATCTATAATAACCCACAGAAGGCCGTGGAGGCCGTGTCAATGGATGCTTCTAAGGCAGAGATAGACAATTAGTACGGGTGTCAAGGGTAATGGGGAGAAGGCAGGAGAATGGGGTTGCGAGGGAAAGATAGATCAGCCATGATTGAATGTCAGAGTAGACTTGATGGGCCGAATGGCCTAATTCTGGTCCTATCAGTTATGAGCGTGATATCAAATAAAGGGAAACCTCAATCACCATTGTGGCACCAATTGCGTACCTTATTCGTCTTTTACTGACCATCATAGAAGTTCCGTCTGCGCAATGCACAAAAGCCTGGACTAAGTAAATCAATCTGCCAAATGCCTATGACATTCAAAAATCAGATTGCACAATTACAGATCTTGTAATCTTTTTTTAAAAGCACTGCTATTAAAAAAGATGGAATTAAAAAACCTAATCTATGATCAGAGGGAGGACAAATGAGCGTTTGAACAAATATGAGCCGATCAAAGGTAGTCAATAAGATGTTAAAGAAAGGTCATGTTTAAATAATCTAATTGATTCGTTTTTGCGGATGTTTTAATATGAGTATGGGCAATGAATATATGGACTTCAAAAGGGCATCATTAAGGTTCTCTAGACTTTTTAGACTTTAGAGCTACTACGTGGAAACAGGCCCTTCGGCCCATCGAGTCTGCTCCGACCAGCGATCACCCCACACACTAACCTGAGACAATTTTTACAACATTAAAGGACCAATTAACCTAAAATCTTGTACGTCTTTAGAATGTGGGAGGAAACCGGAGCACCCGGGGAAAACTCACATGGCCACAGCGAGAACGTACAAACTCTGTACAGACAGCACCCATAGTGGGGATCGAACCTGGGGCTCTGGTGCTGCAAGGCCGCAACTCTACCGCTGCGCCACCGTGCCAACTCGGCGCCACTTTGCTCTTAATCTTGCTCTTAACATGAGCAACACCAAGGAGCTGATCGTTGATTTTGGGAAGGGAAATGAATGGCCGTGGACCTGTCCTCAGCAGCAGCTTAGCGGTGGTGTGAGTCGAAGCTTCAAGTTCCTGAGCGAACACAACTCCGCAAAACCATAAGCCACTGGAGCAGAATCAGGGCATTCGACCCATCTAGTCCTTGCCAGGACTGGAGGGTCAGAGCTATTGGGAGAGGTTGAGTAGGCTGGGGCTTTGTTCCTTGGAGCGCAGGAGGACGAGGGGTGATCTTATAAAGGTGTATAAAATCATGAGAGGAATAGATCAGATAGATGCACAGAGTCTCGTGCCCAGAGTAGGGGAATCGAGGACCAGAGGACATAGGTTGAAGGTGAAGGGGAAAAGATTTAATGGGAATCTGAGGGATAACTGTTTCACACAAAGGGTGGTGGGTGTATGGAACAAGCTGCCAGAGGAGGTAGTTGAGGCTGGGACTATCCCAACATTTAAGAAACAGTTAGACAAGATGGATAGGACAGGTTTGGAAGGATATGGACCAAGCGCAGGCATGTGGGACGAGTGTAGCTGGGACACGTTGGCTGGTGTGGGCAAGTTGGGCTGAAGGGCCTGTTTCCGCACTGTATCAGTCTGTGACTCTATGACTCTAATCTGCTCCGCAAGTCGATCATGGCTGGTCTAGTTTTCCCCTCTCAAAGACGGCACAGAGAGCACCCGTAGCCGGGATCGAACCCGGGTCTCTGCCGCTGTGAGGCGGCAACTCGACCCTTGCGCCACTCTGTTCTGTGAAAGACTTAACAGGCAAAACTGAAAGCTTACAAACGAATGTGACCTGTGTGGTATGTGGGAGTTAGTGGCAAAGAGAATGTACTCAAACTGATGGAAATTAACCCCAACCCCTGTGAACATATCTTGGGGCCTTGGATTTTCACAAAATATATCAATTACTTAGATGAGGAAGTATATATTGAATATTTTCAGGTGGCAGCGTTTTAAGAGGGACATTTCATTGAGATGCGGGGAGCGTGAAATTACAGAGACACAAATAAATTACGCGCGCCATCAAAACAGGTGGTTAATAGTTTAATGTGCAGACGTAAATAATCGACCACTTTGGATCCAAGAAGGACACTGCAATATTTTCGGGGCATTTTTGTTATCTTGGTAAGAGGCTAAAAATAATGCAGAAACAAAGCTAATACGTCTACATGTGGAAATGCAAAAGCAAAGGTTATACTGATAACCATTTAAAAGTCCTACATGTGAAACAATTTAGACAATAGACAATAGGTGCAGGAGGAGGCCATTTGAAACTTCGAGCCAGCACCACCATTTAATGTAATCATGGCTGGTCATTCTCAATCAGTACCACGTTCCTGCCTTCTTCCCATACCCCCTGACTCCGCTATCCTTAAGAGCTCTATCTAGTTCTCTCTTGAATGCATTCAGAGACTTGGCCTCCACTGCCTTCTGAGGCAGTGAATTCCACAGATTTCCACCTCTCTGACTGAAAATGTTTTTCTTCATCTCCGTTCTAAATGGCCTACCCCTTATTGTTAAACTGTGGCCCCTGGTTCTGGACTCCCCCAACATTGGGAACATGTTTCCTGCCTCTAAAGTGTCCAACCCCTTAATAATCTTATACGTTTCGATAAGATCCCCTCTCATCCTTCTAAATTCCAGGGTATACAAGCCTCGCCACTCCGGTCTTTCAACATACTACAGTCCCGCCATTCCAGGAATTAACCCAGTAAACCTACGCTGCACGCCCTCAATAGTAAGAATATCCTTCCTCTAATATGGTGACCAAAACTGCACACATTTCTCCAGGTGCGGTCTCACTAGGGCCCTGTACAACTGCAGAAGGACCTCTTTGCTCCTATACTCAACTCCTCTTGTTATGAAGGCCAACATTCCATTGGCTTTCTTCACTGCCTGCTGCACCCGCATGCTTCCTTTCAGTGACTGAAAGTTTCCCTCTTGTATCTCATTGCAAATGGATCTGTCACAACGCTGATTATTGGGTTTCATCACATAGCAGAGGCAACCAATCTTTTCATTGGACTTTAGACAAACAGGCCCTTCGGCCTACCATGACCACGCCGGCCAGCAATCCCCGTTACACTACCCCACACACCAGGGACAATTAACAATTTTTTTTACCAAAGCTAATTAACCTACACACCTGCACGTCTTTGGAGTGTGGGAGGAAACTGGAGCACCGGGTCAAAACCCACGTGGTCACGAGGAGAACGTACATATTCCATAGAGACAGCAGCCGTAGTCAGGATCAAACCTGGGTCTCTGGCGCTGTACGGCAGTAACGTTAACAGCAGCGCCACCGTGCAGCCCCGAAATTGCTTTTCAGTCGTTAACACTTGATTAAAATGCCTTCAAGCACAAACTAAAGTATTGTTGACATAAAATCAAATTTGCACATATTCAAGTGCATAAAGCACCTCATTAATTTCTGCATGCAAAATCGTGAACTTGAAAAAATGCTAATCTGCAATACCGAAATATTGAAAGGGAAATAATGAGCAAATTAATAAAATAACCCACGACGGTGAGTTAGGAATTAAGTTGTAATTCTCCTGCGATAAAAAGATCTATTATAGTACTATATAGGTGGTGCAGCGGTCGATTTGCTGTCTTACAGCGCTTGCAGTGCCAGAGACCCAGGTTCGATCCCAACTACGGTTGTTGTCTGTACGGAGTTTGTACGTTCTCCCCGTGACCGCGTGGGTTTTCTCCGAGATCCTCTGTTTCCTCCCACACTCCAAAGACGTACAGGTTTGTTGGTTAATTGGCTTGGTTTAAAGGTAAAATTCTCCCTAGTGTGTGTAGGATAGTGTTAATGTGCGGGGATCACCGGTCGGTGCAGACGCGGTGGGCCGAAGGGCCTGTTTCGGTGCTGTATCTCTAAGCTAAAGTACTCAGTCAGACCCGAAAAGTTGCCCATTCCTTCTCTCCAGAGATGCTGCCTTGTCGCGCTGAGTTACTCCAGCATTTTGTGTTTATCTTCGATTTAAACCAGCATCCGTAGTTCTTTCTGTAGGCGGGAGGAGGATGATGGCAAAACTAACATCGCTGCTGGACAACGACTCCCACCCCATGCAGGACACTGTCACTGCACTGAGTAGCTCCTTCAGTGACAGACTCCTTCACCCCAAGTGCGTGAAGGAGAGATATAGGAGGTCCTTCCTTCCCGCTGCTGTGAGACTGCACAACCAGCACTGCTCCCAGCAGACGAGTCAACAGTAACGGCTAAGAACACACAGAAAACTGATGGCAATTTATGTATCTTTTATTTATAATGAATGATCTCTTGCTCTCTTGGTATCCACTTTGCTGCTGTAACACTGTAAATTTCCCTGGTGTGGGACGAATAAAGGAATATATTATTATACGTTCCCTACACTAAAAGTATTAAAGTGGTCCAGAACACTGATGGAGAGTCTGTCATGATTTATGCGACATGACAGAATCAAAATATACAGGTGGTCAGATTCTAATCAATGCTCAATATCTTCCTCGGCCCTCAGCCTTGTCCAGGTTAGATGTGGGGTGACTTGATGATGATCTTTCGGACCTTCCTATTTCCTGCATGCTCGCACAATGTCATCCGTGCTCTTTCAAGGCTTCCAGTTACGCTACGTTCTCAGCGACACCATTCAGCACGTCTCGAGCACTCTACATAGCCCACACTCTTTACCTCAGTCAACGGTCTTTACAAATCCGCCTTTGACATAAGGACTTGAATCTAAGATAGACACAAAATGCTGGAGCAACTCAGCGGGGCCACCTTGAAATTAGCACCAGGTTTTCATTTGTTACGCACTTTAAATTTCGATTTCAAATTGTCGAATTAGCTGAGCTCAAGAAGAGGTGTACAATGCAGAAACAAATAACGGCAGCTGCCGAGGACACAAAAGGACACAAAGTGCTGGAGTAACTCAGCAGGTAGGTCAGCCAGCATCTCTGCAATCGAGAAGAAGGGTCTGAAGAAGGGTCTCGACCCGAAACGTCACCCATTCCTTCTCTCCCGAGATGCTGCCTGACCTGCTGAGTTACTCCAGCATTTTGTGAATATATCGATTTGTACCAGCATCTGCAGTTATTTTCTTATACTCTCTGCAATGGAGAACTTCTTCAAAGTACGGTATTTGGGGAAGGGTCTCGACCCAAAACGTCACCTATCCACGTTCTCCAGAGAGAGAGACACACAAAATGCTGGAGTAACTCAGCAGGTCAGACAGCACCTCTGGAGAAAAGGAATAGGCGATGTTTCGGATCGAGACCCATCTTTAGACTGAGAGTCGGGGGTAAGGAGTACGACCATTCAATCCATTTTTGAAAGCAATGGCCCAAGCCAAGGTTTTTCACCCAGAGAGTTGTGAATCTGTGGAATTCTCTGCCACAGAAGACAGTGGAGAGCAATTCACTGTATGTTTTCAAGAGAGAGATAGATATAGCTCTTAGGGCTAACGGAATCAAGGGATATGGGGAGAAAGCAGGAACGGGGTACTGACTTTGGAAGATCAGCCATGACCATATTGAATGGCGGTGCTGGCTCAAAGGGTCGAATGGCCTACTCCTGCACCCATTTTCTATGTTTCTAATTTTTGCCTCTGATGACTGCCATGGGATGAAACAAGTCCTGCAAAGAATCTCCACTGACAGCGAGCAGGAGTAAGCACGAATTGCGCAACCAATTTCAGCTCTAATCTCGTTTACTCTCCAAAGAGCTCCAAGTTATGGATAATTTTGAAGTGTTCCATCTTTAGTAATATTTTTGTAATCTATGCTGATTTGTATTCTCTGACGTTAGTTGATCTTCATTTTCACTTCAGTGGGTGTATTGTTAAAACTCATAATTTATACCTCTGCTGAGCTGAGAAAACCACTTGACATTTCAATAGATGTGAAGATCTATCATAACAAGACTGGTTGCCATAAATTTACAGCTGCCTCAGACTTGCAGAGTAAGAGAGAGCATTGAAACAGGCCCCTGGGCCCACCAGGGCCGTGCTGATCATCAAGCAACACCCACACTAATCCTGCGTTTCTCCCACATCCCATCACCTACTCCCTTCTGCCACCCGATGAGACAGGGGAGCGATTAATAATTGCCAATTAACCTTGCGAGCAGCACATCCTTCACGCGATGAGGCAAACTGAGACACACTGGGAAACACATCGAGTTACAGGGAGAACATGCAAACTCCCCACAGGCAGTACCCAAGATCAGGAGGATCGAACCCCTCGAAGGTATGGGAGCAGCACTGACTCCTGCACCTCTGACTCATAGAGTCATAGACTTGTACGACACTGAAGTGACCCTTCGGTCTGCCTTGTCTGTAAGGGCAAACATTACGAATGCAGCAATGTGGGTTTTATTGCAGGAGTGTAAAAGCTCCAGCTCGGATTATTCCTGGGGCATCCAGTTGTCAGCATGGAAGCGTGGTTTATGGCTGGTCGTATCCTCTGATAGGGGCGGCACGGTAACGCAGCGGTAGAGTTGCTGCTTTACAGCGAATGCAGCGCCGGAGACTCAGGTTCGATCCTGACTACGGGCGCTGTACTGTAAGGAGTTTGTACATTCTCCCCGTGACCTGCGTGGGTTTTCTCCGAGATCTTCGGTTTCCTCCCACACTCCAAAGACGTACAGGTATGTAGGTTAATTGACTGGGTAAATGTTTAAAAAACAATTGTCCCTAGTGGGTGTAGGATAGTGTTAATGTACGGGGATCGTTGGGCGGCACGGACTTGGAGGGCCGAAAAGGCCTGTTTCCGGCTGTATATATATGATATGATATGATATGATATCAGCAACTGGCCTCAAAGCTTTGAAGTGTTAAGAAGAAAATTTTGCCATATGGACTGCCCTTTGTTCCCAAGAAAGAAGAGGTCACGATGGCATGACGGACACAGAGGTCCCGAAAGACACATAAAGATTTATAGGACATTGTAAACTTGCCATATAAGGCAGTGATGGAAAAATACTGGCACATGTATTTAGGGTATAAAAGGTGTGTAAATGTAAGCTTTCGGAGAGAGAGACTACACTAGCTTCCTGAGCGTTTCTGAACGCTCCGGTATCTAGATTCTCTCCCACCTGGATGAGTAGAATAAAGAGGTTAAACGATTTTGGTTGTCTGACTATTCTGTCAATAGGTCACGAACTACAACATGTCCATACCAACCAAGTTGGCATTTTGGGCTGCTCCCATTGGTTTGCATTTGGTCCATAGCCTTCTAAACCTTTCCCATCCATAATGACCCACCCTCATCTGAAACAAACCCAAAAGTGGCTTGATATAACAGTAATGTTGCACCAGACGATATAATTCTCAGCCGAAACCCCAGTTTTCTTAACTTTAATATAACAAGCAGGAATTTTCTTGGATCTACTGCTTGTGCCTTACATGGTGGCGCAGCGGTAGAGTTGTTGCCTCACAGCGCCAGAGACCCGGGTTCGATCCTCACCTCGGGTGCTGCCTGTACAGGGTTTGTACGTTCTCCCCGTGACCTGCAAGGGTTTTCTCCGGGTGCTACGGTTTCCTCCCACACTCCAAAGACGTTCAGATTTGTAGGCTAATTAGCTTGAAAAATTGGAAATTGTAGTGTGTGGGATAGTGCTAGTGTGTGGGGATCGCTGGTCGGCATGGACTCGGTGGGCCGAAGGGCCTGCTCCCATGCAGCATCTCTAAACTAAACTAAACAGTACGGTTGCACTGGACGATAAAATTCTCAGCCGAAAATCCTTGAAATTTTCTTAACTTAAATAAGAGAGTTGAAAATCTGTGGAATTCACTGCCTCAGAAAGCAGTGGAGGCCAATTCTCTGAATGCATTCAAGGGAGAGCTCGATAGAGCTCTTAAGGATAGCGGAGTCAGGGGGTATGGGGAGAAGGCAGGAACGGGGTACTGATTGAGAATGATCAGCCATGATCACATTGAATGGTGGTGCTGGCTCGAAGGGCCGAATGGCCTCCTCCTGCACCTATTGTCTATTGTCCATTGTCAATAACGGCCAGGAGTTTTCTTGGAGCTACTGAAGCTCTGCTAAAAGTATGTTCAGATTCTGACTGAAAATATGTCTCTGCTTTCAGATGGAAACAGGGTTTACACCATCGTCGGATGCAGTTGTAAAAAGATGGAACCGCCCTGTGGAGCTTCCTCATCAAACGTTTTAATTTAAGAAGTGGCCCCTTAGCAGAAGCATCCACGTGGGGGGGCTGGAAACTGGAAGTGTCCTGAGTTAATTCTGCTACCATCATCGTCTACTGCACAATGTGATGTCGCCCACTGATTGTCGCCGGAAGCTTGTGCCCTTTCAGGACGGACGATGACAGCGATGTAACATTTGAAACATAGACGATGGACACGAAAGAAGCTGAGCACTGTTCTGGTTTAAATTTATCGCGCGCTTTAAAGGTGATGGGCTAGGCTCCGTTCTCCTGCACCCACGCTTCACTGGAACCCAGGGTGATGGACGGCAGCAGGTTGGAGAGCCAGCTCGGTGGAAGTGTCGACACTCACTGCATCCTGGAGAGCATTCAAGCCTGTTCTGCCATCGCGGACTCTTTGAAAAAAACTGCCCGCTGAGCCTCGTTTCGCTTCCGCACAATTTTGCTATTGCAAATATTTATTTTACGATTTAACTGGAAATGTCAAGCGAAGGGTATCTATCTTCGTGGAGGCGTTTTAACGGCAGGGTTCGGAGAGGCCCCGCATTACCGAAGCAGCGCAGGTCGGGTAGACGCGCAGAGTCTCTTGCCAAGAGCAGGGGAATCAAGAACTAGAGGACATAAGTTCAAGGTGAGGAGGGGATGATTTAATAGAAACCTGAAGGGTAGCTTTTTGACAGAAAAGGTGGTAATTGTACGGAACGAGGCAGATACCATTGCAGCGTTTGAGAAACATTTAGACAGGTACAAGGATAGGACAGGTTTAGAGGGATATGGACCAACACGGCAGACAAACAAGCAAGAGCAAAAAGTAGTATAAGAAGATAACTGCAGATGCTGGTACAAATCGATTTATTCACAAAATGCTGGAGTAACTCAGCAGGTCAGGCAGCATCTCGGGAGAGAAGGAATGGGTGACGTTTCGAGACCCGAAACGTCACCCATTCCTTCTCTCCCGAGATGCTGCCTGACCTGCTGAGTTACTCCAGCATTTTGTGAATAAAGCAAGAGCAAAAACTGCATTGGCATTGCTGAGATTTTCTTTTAGGTCCAGCTTAGTTTGCTTTAGAGATACAGCGTGGAAACAGGCCATTCAGCCCACCCGAGTAAACGCCGACCAGCGATCCACGCACACTAACACTATCCTGCACACACTCGGGATCATTTACAATGATACCAAGCCAATTAACCTGCAAGCCTGTACGTCTTTGGAGAAGTGGGAGGAAAACGGAGATCCCGGAGAAAACCCACGCAGGTCACGGGGAGAACGTACAAACTCCGTATGGACAAGCAAGCACCCGTGGTCAGGATCGAACCCAGGTCTTTGGCGCAGTAAGGCAGTAGCTCTACCGTTGTGCCATCGTGCCAGACTATCTAGGATATGGCATATAAAACCGCTCCGTTTCCGACAAAAGAAAATCTAAGCGGTTTGTAGTTAATGAAGTGTTACCTTTCTGTTTACCGACAACCTGCAAAGAGTGAGCAAATGGATTATTGGGATATTCTGAATCATTGATGACCAGGTACTTTGTGGAAACGATCTGTTGAGTTCCTTGAAAGTTTTATTTGGTTTTAATGGTTGCACTCGGTTCTATGGTCAGATTTAATGCATTCCTCCCAACCCTTCCGAATTTGGCAGAAAGTTTCCGCTTTCTTATTTCATTTCCGCCATTGCGATTTCGCCTCACATGTTTCTGGAAAACACATGCCCTGCCCCGCCCCGCCTGACCGCTGTACTCGCCTCGCCGCTGGCCCGGCCTCGCCGCTAGCATCGCCTCACAATAGACAATAGACAATAGACAATAGGTGCAGGAGGAGGCCATTCGGCCCTTCGAGCCAGCACCGCCATTCAATGTGATCATGGCTGATCATTCTCAATCAGTACCCCGTTCCTGCCTTCTCCCCATACCCCCTGACCCCGCTATCCTTAAGAGCTCTATCCAGCTCTCTCTTGAATGCATTCAGAAAATTGGCCTCCACTGAATTCCACAGATTCACAACTCTCTGACTGAAAAAGTGTTTCCTCATCTCCGTCCTAAATGGCCTACCCCTTATTCTTAAACTGTGGCCCCTTGTTCTGGACTCCCCCAACATTGGGAACATGTTTCCTGCCTTTAACGTGTCCAACCCCTTAATAATCTTATACGTTTCGATAAGATCCCCTCTCTTCCTTCTAAATTCCAGTGTATCACCTCGCCGCTAGCCCCACCTCGCTGTGGAGTGTGAGGCCCGTTGATGTTGAGAGGGGATGGGGGGGGTTCGGGTGCGGGGGAGTGGGGCAATGGAGTGGGAGGAGGGAGTGGGGGGTCGGGGGAGTGGAAAAAGGGAGGGGGAAGGGAAGGGGAGAGTGGGGGTGGGAGACGGGTGGGGGATTGGATTTGGGGCAAAGGGAGGGGAGGAGGGGTGGGGGGGAGTAGGGAGGAGGGGGTTGGGGGTGGGGAGAGGGTGGGGGTGGGGAGGAGTAGGGTTGGGGGGGGACATAGACCGTTGTGATTTGCTGTTGAAGACCACTGGAGCAAGTATGTCTTCAATTAAATTAGGTATGTGCAGTTTTTTAAAGTAAACTCTTTCTTTATAACTTAGTCATACATTTTATGACCATTGTTGTTTTATTCAATACCAAGAGAATTGGCATGTGTAAGGAAAAAGCAAAATAGAAAAAACAAAACAATTTTACTTTGTTGTAAAAAGTATTTCTGTTCAATAACCTTTCTATAATAGTAGAGTATACTCATGATAGGCCTGGCATTGTACATGTAGTCCAAGAACTATAGGCGGTTGGAAACAATAGTCGTTTTTCACACGTGAATGTAGCGCAACACGTACGCGCATTTGACATGCATACTTTCTTTTGCTGAAAAGTTGCATTACGCGCCATATTATGAATTTGACGTAAAATTCTGAATTTTGGACATCAAAATTCTGAATTTGTAAAATCAAATGTTGGGAGGTCTGTTAATGGTCACATAGTCTCAGGGCCGTCTTAACGCATGGGCCTGATGGGCACTTGCCCGGGGGCCCACGAGCATAGGGGCCCCATGCTGATCTGTGTAAGTTAAGTGACTTGCAATAAATAAATACTACTTTAAAAATGTAGGTTCAATAAGTGCTTTTTTTGCAACATTTTCAGTCACTAAGTGCTTCTCACAGCGATCTGTAAGTGCTTTTCGCAACAATGTAGCACCCTAAGTCCATCGCTAAGTGCTTTTCGGTAAGTGCTTTTCGCCGGCATGACGGGGGGGGGGGGGGGGGGGGGCTGGTAGGGAAAGGGGGGGGTGGGGGAGAGTAACGGTAGGGGCCCCAGTACACTGCTTTGCCCGGGGGCCCATAATGCTGTAAAAACGGCCCTGCATAGTCTATCAGGCTTGCACCTTGCCCATGGACAAATCTGAATTGACAAGTAATGCTGACAGCATCTTTGTATATCAAGATTGGCAAAGACTGCTACATTCATTATTGCCGAGAACCTATTCCCATTTTGAGTTGCTAAACTAACCATTGATCAAGTTTCTACTTTACAAGCACTTTATCCGCAATACCTTTTCTCTTGTATTTTCCCCTTCAGAAGTCTCAACGCATTTACTTTCGAAATAACTCTATTGTACAAAAGGAGTAGAAAAGATCTGCTTTCCAATGGCAAGTTAGACACGAGTTAGCCAGTGATTATTGCACAGATTTTCTGCCCTATGTAGCTCCACAAACACAATGAAGCCAAATGAATAGTCCTATTTTTCTAAACCCATTTTACACTTTATATTTAAGGGAAGTCTCTGTAAGTCCGTTTAATTGGATGGTTGGGGGTGGATGGTGGGAGGTGAGAATCTGAAATTATGCCACAAAAGCTGATCTCCAGAAAATTCACTGCATTCCATGTTCAAACCAGGCTCTCATACTTTGAACATTCAGCCCTAAAACAGTCATCACTTTCTTAGGTTTAGATCAAGTTTGAGATATAAAGCGTGGAAACAGGCCCTTCGGCCTACCGAGTCCGTTATGGAAACATTTAGACTGGTACATGGATAGGACAGGTTTAGAGGTATATGGGCCAAACGCAGGCAGCTGGGACTAGTGTAGGGTGGGACACGTTGGCTGGTGTGTGCAAGTTAGGCCGAAGGGCCTGTTTCCACGCTGTAAGACTCGGTGACTCTGTGAACGATTCCACATTACATTTTTCCTTCAGTAAAGCGGCGAGCAATGATGGTTAAGGTGAAGCTCATAATCAAGAGCTCGGTGTGACTTACAAGATGTCATTAAATCACGGATAATGACTGCCCTATGACAGGAAAACAGGAATTGCTCTGCATGAGTTGCTGCTGATGTTCACGGACAATGTGATTAATGGTGGAGCAGCAGCCTTGGTGGTTTCTGATGGTGTTGCGATTCTGTGGGAGGCTGTGGAGCCACACGAGTCTCATCATTGGAAAACAATTACAGTTCCTACTTAAAACTATTGCCAGCTGTTACAGGAAAGAAGTCATCATTCATCTGCTTAATACATCTGTGCAGTGCAGAATAATTATAATTCCTGATGTTCCTTGTAGCTCTTGATCATGAACTTGTGGTGGGAAACGTTGAATGGAACTGAAGAAGGGTCAACGACCCCGAAACGTCACCCATTCCTTTTCTCCAGAGATGCTGCCTGTCCCGCTGAGTTACTCCAGCATTTTGTGTCTATCTTCACATGGAACTTCTGCCAGTTGGACAGTGGTAGCATTGCTGTCCAACAGCGCTTGCAGTGCCAGAGACCTGGGTTCGATCCTGACTCTGTGTGCTGTCCGTACGGAGTTTGTACGTTCTCCCTGTGACCTGCGTGAGCTTTCTCCGAGATCTTTGGTTTCCTCCCGCACTCCAAAGACGTACAGGTTTGTAGGTTAATTGGCTTGGTGCATGCGTAAGTTGTCCTTTATGTGTGTAGGATAGTGCTAATGTGCGGGGATCGCTGGGCGGCGTGGACTTGGTGGGCCGAAGGGCCTGTTTCCGCGCTGTATCTCTAAACTAAAGTCAACTAAACTAAAGTCAACGGGTTTAGAACTTCCAACACTAACATTGAGATCATAAACCCGCTGGCAACAGGTAGATTGAATGATAGATATCCCTTGTGGAGGAGTTTTGGGCATTTTCTATTTAGATCTAGCTCGTTAAATATATCCCCTCAAATCCTTCCTGACCCGCTTTATACTTTCAACATTTTCCCCTCAACTCAGGGAGGACTTTGCACCAAACCGCTGTGGAATCCAAACAAAGGGCTCCTACATGAGTCTTTTCAGCCCTTGTTGAATTTCTAGAGTCCACTGAGTTTAATTCCCCCAACCATGTCCAGCCTTCCAGCCATTCCGGTCAAGTCATCATTATTGGGGCCCTCCCACTGAAATATTAACACAAATGATCAAAAAGAGGGATTGATATAACATATAACATATAACAACTACAGCATGGAAACAGGCCTGTCCGGCCCTATCAGTCCACGCCGACCATTCTCCCTGACCTAGTCTCATCTACCTGCACTCAGACCATAACCCTCCAATCCCCTCCTATCCATATACCTATCCAATTTACTCTTAAATAATAAAATCGAGCCAGCCTCCACCACTTCCACCGGAAGCCCATTCCATACAGCCACAACCCTCTGAGTAAAGAAGTTCCCCCTCATGTTACCCCTAAACCTTTGTCCCTCAATTCTGAAGCTATGTCCCCTTGTTGGAATCTTCCCCACTCTCAAAGGGAAAAGCCTACCCACGTCAACTCTGTCCGTCCCTCTCATAATTTTAAAAACCTCTTTCAAGTCCCCCCTCAACCTTCTACGCTCCAAAGAATAAAGACCCAACCTGTTCAACCTCTCTCTGTAGCTAAGTGCTGAAACCCAGGCAACATTCTAGTAAATCTCCTCTGTACCCTCTCCATTTTGTCGACATCCTTCCTATAATTTGGCGACCAGAACTGCACACCATACTCCAGATTCGGCCTCACCAATGCCCTGTACAATTTCAACATTACATCCCAACTTCTATACTCGATGCTCTGATTTATAAAGGCAAGCATACCAAACGCCTTCTTCACCACCCTATCCACATGAGATTCCACCTTCAGGGAACAATGCACAGTTATTCCCAGATCCCTCTGTTCCACTGCATTCCTCAATTCCCTACCATTTACCCTGTACGTCCTATTTTGATTTGTCCTACCAAAATGCAGCACCTCACACTTATCAGCATTAAACTCCATCTGCCATCTTTCAGCCCACCCTTCCAAAAGGCCCAAGTCTCTCTGTAGACTTTGAAAATCTACCTCACTATCAACTACTCCACCTATCTTAGTATCATCTGCATATTTACTAATCCAATTTGCCACACCATCATCCAGATCATTAATGTAAATGACAAACAACAGTGGACCCATCACAGATCCTTGGGGCACTCCACTAGACACTGGCCTCCAACCTGACATACAATTGTCAACCGTTACCCTCTGGTATCTCCCATTCAGCCATTGTTGAATCCATCTTGCAACCTCACTATTAATACCCAACGATTTAACCTTCTTAACCAACCTTCCATGTGGAACCTTGTCAAATGCCTTACTGAAGTCCATATAGACAACATCCACAGCCTTGCCCTTATCAATTTCCCTGGTAACCTCTTCAAAAAATTCAAGAAGATTAGTCAAACATGACCTTCCAGGCACAAATCCATGTTGACTGTTTCTAATCAGGCCTTGATTATCCAAATAATTATATATATTGTCCCTAAGTATCTTTTCCATTAATTTTCCCACCACAGACGTCAAACTAATAGGTCTATAATTGTTAGGTTTACTTTTAGAACCTTTTTTAAACAAAGGCACAACATGCGCAATGCGCCAATCTTCCGGCACCATCCCTGTTTCTAATGACGTTTGAAATATTTCCGTCATAGCCCCTGCTATTTCTGCACTAACTTCCCTCAATGTCCTAGGGAATATCCTATCAGGACCTGGAGACTTATCCACTTTTATATTCTTCAAAAGTGTCCGTACCTCCTCTTCTTTAATCATCCTAATTTCCATCACTACTCTACTTGTTTCGCTTACCTCACATAATTCAATATCCTTCTCCTCGGTAAATACCGAAGAAAAGAAATTGTTTAATATCTCCCCCATTTCTTCCGGCTCAGCACATAGCTGTCCACTCTGACTCTCTAATGGACCAATTTTATCCCTCACTATCCTTTTGCTATTGACATATCTGTAGAACCCCTTGGGGTTTACTTTTACATTACTTGCCAAAGCAGCCTCATATCTTTTTTTCGCTTTTCTAATTTCCTTTTTAAGATTCCTTTTACATTCTTTATATTCCTCAAGAACCTCATTTACTCCCTGCCGCTTATATTTATTGTATATCTCCCTCTTTTTCCGAACCAAGTGTCCAATTTCCCTGGAAAACCACGGCTCTTTCAAATTATTATTCTTTCCTTTCCACCGAACAGGGACATAAAGACTCTGTACTCTCAAAATTTCACCTTTAAATATCCTCCATTTCTCTATTATATCCTTTTCATAAAACAACAATTTCCATTTCACTCCTTTTAAATCCTTTCTCATCTCCTCAAAATTAGCCTTTCTCCAATCCAAAATCTCAACCCTTGGTCCAGATTTGACCTTCTCCATAATGATATTGAAACTAATGGCATTATGATCACTAGACCCAAAGTGCTCCTCAACACATACCTCCGTCACCTGACCCATCTCATTTCCTAACAGGAGGTCCAACACTGCCCCTTCTCTGGTAGGCACCTCTACGTATTGCTGCAAAAAACTATCCTGCACACATTTTACAAACTCCAAACCATCCAGCCCTTTAACAGAATGTGATTCCCAGTCTATATACGGAAAATTGAAATCACCCACAATCACCACTCTGTGCTTACTACTAATATCTGCTATCTCCTTACATATTTGCTCTTCCAATTCTCGTTCCCTATTTGGCGGTCTATAATACACCCCTATAAGTGTTGCTAAACCTTTCTCATTTCTGAGTTCCACCCAAACAGCCTCCTTAATCGAGCCTTCTAGTCTGTCCTGCCAAAGCACTGCTGTGATATCCTCCCTGACAAGCAATGCAACACCCCCACCTCTTGCCCCTCCGATTCTATCACATCTGAAACAATGAAATCCTGGAATATTTAATTGCCAATCGCAACCCTCCTGCAACCATGTTTCACTGATCGCCACAACATCATACTTCCAGATGTCAATCCAGGCTCTAAGCTCATCCACCTTTCTTACAATGCTCCTAGCATTAAAATATACACATTTAAGGGACCCATCATTTCTTATTCTCAGTTTATTTCTTTTCCCTTCTTTCTCTCCTACATATTGGGTCTGAGTGTTTCCCTTTTCTGATTTGCCAGGTAAAGTCTTGAAGTCTACTAAAGATAAGAACTAGCATTTTCGATGCATTGCAATGAAGTTAAATCAGGCTGCAAATCAAAGAGCTATCTGCAGAAATCAGGGAGACAAAAAACATTGGCAATAATTGCATTTCATTTGCATATCCAATAAATTGCAAAACGAAACAGTACCATCTAGCATTCTGGGTGGGAGTTCCACAGGAAGGAGAGTTTGGTTTTTAGTTTAAACATACAGGGTGGACACAGGCCCTTCGGCCCACCGAGTCTGCGCCGACCAGCGATCCCCGCACATTAGCACTATCCAACAAACAGTAGGGACCATTTACAATTATGCCAAAGCCATTTTTGCCGACAAGCCTGCACGTCTTTGGAGTGTGGCAGGAAACCTGAGCACTCGGAGAAAACCCACGCAGGTCACGGGGAGAACGTACAAACTCCATACAGACGGCGCCCGTAGTCAAGTATCGAACCCGGGTTTCTGCTGCTGTAAGGCAGCAACTCTACCACTGCTCCACCTTTGATCACAGTTATTCTATATCAACACTGTTGCATTTGATTCCATCTGTATACTAAAACTCTCGTTTGTTTGTTTGTTTGTTTGTTCCTGAACTACAGTCAAAACGGTACACGATAGTGTGACAATTTTAGGCCCACCTTACTCACCGTCGCCCCTTTGGTGCTAATGGAAGAAGAGGGGGGAGGGGAGAGGGGAGAGGGGGGAAAGGGGGTAGGGGGAGGAGGGAGGGGGAGGAGGGAGGGGGAGGAGGGAGGGGGAGGAGGGAGGGGGAGAGGAGAGGGTGCTGCACCAATGCAGGAGAGGTTTGGGCCCAATGGGTCCACTTGATCTAGTAACTTTATAAAAATGGCAATTTCAACCTAATCTATTTTTCCACTTGTCAGTGATGCAGGAAATACAAAGCCTTACTCTCTGTAAAAGTGAACTGTGCTCATAAACATGGGTACACAAAAGGTTTTGCAAATCGTAAAATTCAAGTGGATTCCCAGCATTGTCTTTGCTGCTGCACATCAGCAAACTGAAAAATCATAAATTGAATCAGGGCTACTTTAAAAGAAGTTTCATTCATCGAGGTGGAAAGCACACAGGGCTTTCTGAAAACCGCTAATGAACAGATTACTAGTGAACAGCAATTACACTGCTACTAGTTTCAGATTAAGCAGGAAGCTTTAGCTGTTGATGAGGGTAAAGTGAAGAAACAGGCCAATAACACAAACCAACTGTTGCTGAATATATCAAATCTGAATCTCGAAGTAAAGATCAACGTTCATTCAAAAACTGGAAAGATAAAAAGGCTAGAAACTGCACAGGAAGGAACCCGCAGAGGCTGGTTTTCACCGTAGATAGGCTCAAAAAGCTGGAATAACTCAACAACGGGTCAGACAGCATCTCTGGAGAAAAAGAATAGGTGACGTTTCGGGTCGAGACAATTCTTCAGACCGTTCTGAAGAAGGGTCTCGACCAGAAACGTCACCTGTTCCATTTCTCCGGAGATGCTGCCTAAAGGATAGAAACTGCTACATGCTCAACCTGTTTTATGTCCATAAATCAAACTTACCCAGTAGCAAATAGGTGCAGCCAGTGTTCACTCTGTGCAGGGCTTTGGCCCGCTGACATATTAGCAACTGAGGTGAAGCCTATGAATCATTGTAGGTTCATTGGCCTCAGTAAAACTCCCCCGGGTGCTGTCTGTACGGAGTTTGTACGTTTTCCCCGTGACCGCGTGGGTTTTCCTCCGGGTGCTCCAGGTTTCTTTCCACACTCCAAAGACGTACAGGTTTGAAGGTTAATTGGCTTCGGTAAAAAATTGTAAATTGTCCCTAGTGGGCATAGCATAGTGCTGCTAGTGCCCACCTCTCTTCCATTCCTCACTCGAGGAGTGAGTGATGGGCATAAGGACTCTTGCCAGAAGGACATGCCCTCCAAAGATATTCCAGGTGCACAGCTCCAGTGAGGACCGATATATAGAGAAATGGAGGTAGGAAAATAACTGCAGATGCTGGTACAAATCGAAGGTAGGAATAAACAGGTCCTTTTCGGAATGGCAGGCAGTGCCTAGTGGGGTACCGCAAGGCTCAGTGTTGGGACCCCAGTTATTTACAATATATATTAATGATTTGGACGAGGGAATTGAATGCAATATCTCTAAGTTTGCGGATGACACGAAGCTGGGTGGCAGTGTTAGCTGCGAGGAGGATGCTAGGAGGCTGCAGTGACTTGGATAGATTAGGAGAGTGGGCAAATGCATGGCAGATGCAATATAATGTGGATAAATGTGAGGTTATCCACTTTGGCGGCAAGAACAGGAAAGCAGAGTATTATCTGAATGGTGGCCAATTAGGAAAAGGGGAGATGCAACGTGACCTGGGTGTCATGGTGCACCAGTCATTGAAAGCAAGCGTGCAGGTGCAGCAGGCAGTGAAGAAAGTGAACGGTATGTTAGCATTCATAGCAAGAGGATTTGAGTATAGGAGCAGGGAGGTTCTGCTGCAGTTGTACAGGGCCTTGGTGAGACCGCACCTGGAGTATTGTGTACAGTTTTGGTCTCCTAATCTGAGGAAAGACATTCTAGCCTTAGAGGGAGTACAGAGAAGGTTCACCAGATTGATCCTTGGGGTGGCAGGACTTTCATATCAAGAAAGACTGGATAGACTAGGCTTATACTCGCTGGAATTTAGAAGACTGAGGGGGGATCTTATTGAAACATATAAAATTCTTAAGGGGTTGGAGAGGCTAGATGCGGGAAGATTGTTCCTGATGTTGGGGGAGTCCAGAACCAGAGGTCACAGCTTAAGGATAAAGGGGGAGTCTTTTAGGACCGAGATGAGAAAACATTTCTTCACACAGAGAGTGGTGAATCTGTGGAATTCTCTGCCACCGAAGGTAGTTGAGGCCAGTTCATTGGCTATATTTAAGAGGGAGTTAAATGTGGCCCTTGTGGCTAAAGGGATCAGGGGGTATGGAGAGAAGGCAGGTACAGGTTACTGAGCTGGATGATCAGCCATGATCATATTGAATGGCGGTGCAGGCTCGAAGGGCCGAATGGCCTACTCCTGCACCTATTTTCTATGTTTCTATGTTTCTATGAAGGTATCACAAAATGCTGGAGTAACTGAGCGGGAGAGTCAAGGATCAGAGGTCATAGCCTCAGAATTAAAGGACATTCTTTTAGGAAGGAGATGAGGAGAAATTTGTTTAGTCAGAGGGTGGTGAATCTGTGGAATCATTTGCCACAAAAGGCTGTGGGGCCCAAGTCAGTGGAGTAACTGAGCGGGTCGGGCAGCATCTCTGGAGAGAAGGAAAGGCTGACATTTCGGGTCGAGACCCTTCTTCAGGCTGAAGAAGTGTCTCGACCCGAAACGTCACCCATTCCTTCTCTCCTAGATGCTGCCTGACCTGCTGAGTTACTCCAGCATTTTGTGATACTATAGAGAAATGGAGGTTCTCAAAAGGACTGGTTGCTGAGATCTGCCGTCTGCTGCAGGAAAAGCCACAGAAACATGAAAGCCAGGTGACGACTACAGCAGAGACCAGCCACACCTCCTGATCCGTGACGTAGCACATCAGCCACAAGGAACAAGGAAGAGACTTTGTGGCTGAGAACAGAGCAAGAGAGTAGAGCCAGGGATAGAGAGAGAGGCAATGTGTGTTGCAAGTTATTGGATAGATGGGTGTGTGTGTGTGTGTGTGTGTGTGTGTGTGTGTGTGTGTGTGTGTGTGTGTGTGTGTGTGTGTGTGTGTGTGTGTGTGTGTGTGTGTGTGTGTGTGTGTGTGTGTGTGTGTGTGTGTGTGTGTGTGTGTGTGTGTGTGTGTGTGTGTGTGTGTTTACGTGTGTGTTTGTGTGCAAGAGAGCGAGTATGTGAGAGCATGTGTGAGAGTGCGTGTGTGTTTGTGTGTGTGTGTGTGTGTGTGTGCTTGGGTGTTTTTATGTGTGCGAGTGTTTGTGAGAGAGTGTGTGAGTGTGTGGGAGAGTGTGAAAATGTCTGAGAGAGTGTGTGAGCGAGTGTGAAATTGTATGAGTGTGAAAGTGTGTGAGTGTGAAAGTGTGTGAGTGTGTGAGTGTGTAGTTGAATGTGTGTGTGAATGTGTATGTGAGAGTGTGTGTGAGAATGTGTGTGTGAATGTGTATGTGAGAGTGTGTGTGAGAGAGTGTGTGTGAGAGAGTGTGTGTGAGAGTGTGTGTGAGAGTGTGTGTGTGAGAGTGTGTGTGAGAGAGTGTGTGTGAGAGTGTGTGTGTGAATGTGTATGTGAGAGTGTGTGTGAGAATGTGTGTGTGAATGTGTATGTGAGAGTGTGTGAGAGAGTGTGTGTGAGAGAGTGTGTGTGAGAGTGTGTGTGAGAGTGTGTGTGTGAATGTGTGAGAGAGTGTGTGTGAGCGTGTGTGAGAGTGTGTGTGAGTGTGTGTGTGAGAGTGTGTGTGAGTGTGTGTGAGAGTGTGTGTGAGTGTGTGTGAGAGAGTGGGAGAAAGTGAGGGAGAGTGTGAGAACGTGAGAGTGGATGTGTGAGAGGGTGAGTGTGTGAGTGTGTGTGAGTGTGTGTGAGAGTGTGTGAGAGAGTGTGTGTGTGTGTGTGAATGTGTGTGAGAGTGTGTGTGTGAGTGTGTGTGAGTGTGTGTGAGAGTGTGTGTGTGAGAGTGTGTGTGAGAGTGTGTGTGAGAGAGTGTGTGTGAGAGTGTGTGTGTGTGTGAGAGAGTGTGTATGGGAAAGTGTGTGTGAGAGAGTGTGTGAGAGAGTGTGTGTGAGAGAGTGTGTGTGAATGTTTATGGGAAAGTGTGTGTGAGAGAGTGTGAGCGAGTGTGAAATTGTATGAGTGTGAAAGTGTGTGAGTGTGAAAGTTTGTGAGTGTGTGAGTGTGTAGTTGAATGTGTGTGTGAATGTGTATGTGAGAGTGTGTGTGAGAATGTGTGTGTGTGTGTGTGTGTGTGAGTGTGTGTGAGAGAGTGTGTGTGAGAGTGTGTGTGAGAGTGTGTGTGAGTGTGAGTGTGTGTGAGAGAGTGTGTGTGAGAGTGTGTGTGAGTGTGAGTGTGTGTGAGAGAGTGTGTGTGAGAGAGTGTGTGTGTGTGTGTGTGAGAGAGTGTGTGTGAGAGAGTGTGTGTGAGTGTGAGAGTGTGTGTGAGTGTGTGTGAGAGAGTGCGTGAGAGAGTGTGTGTGTGAGAGAGTGTGTGTGAGGGAGTGTGTGTGAGAGTGGGAGAAAGTGAGGGAGAGTGTGAGAACGTGAGAGTGGATGTGTGAGAGGGTGAGTGTGTGAGTGTGCGTGAGCGTGTCTGTGAGTGTGAGAGAGTGCTTGTGACCACATATGTTTATGTGCACATGCGTGTCTGTACCATGAGATTTAGGTTTGTGTACGTCACCAGCATTGTGGGAAGATGTGGCGGGGCATATGACTGAATATTCTGAAGAAGGGTCTCGACCCGAAACGTCACCCATTCCTTCTCTCCCGAGATCCTGCATGATCTGCTGAGTTACTCCAGCATTTTGTGAATAAATCGATTTGTACCAGCATCTGCAGTTATTTTATTATATGACAGAATATTAGGCAGGGTTCATGACAGAGATTATTATTGCTGAATGAGTGATGGGGATGTCTATCTGACCAGTGTGTAAGACCAATAGCACAGCTGTCGATAATAGTGCACACAGCGCACATCTGGAGTGGTCAAAGTCAATAAAAGGTTGCTCTTTGCATTCGTCAGTCTCCGAGGTACTTCACTTCTGCCTGCAAAAAGCAACCTTTACTGCATAATGCATCGGAGTGCTATTTAAACCATGGGCCGAGCGAGGCAACATTTCTTTGGCCAAGACAACCAGGGCCTGATCTGAAAATCAGTGCGCTCTTTCCTCGCTGTGTTGCGCCAGTTTATTGTCACGTGTACTGAGGTGTAGTTGAAAGCTTTGGTTGCCTGCTAACCAGTCAGCGGCAAAACAATACATGAATGTGTGCAGTTTTGGTCTCCAAATTTGAGGAAGGATATTCTTGCTATTGAGGGCGTGCAGCGTAGGTTTACTAGGTTAATTCCCGGAATGGCGGGACTATCATATGTTGCAAGACTGGAGCGACTAGGCTTGTATACACTGGAATTTAGAAGGATGAGAGGAGATCTTATCGAAACGTATAAGATTATCAAGGGGTTGGACACGTTAGAGGCAGGAAACATGTTCCCAATGTCGGGGGAGTCCAGAACAAGGGGCCACAGTTTAAGAATAAGGGGGTAGGCCATTTAGAACTGAGATGAGGAAAAACTTTTTCAGTCAGAGAGTTGTGAATCTGTGGAATTCTCTGCCTCAGAAGGCAGTGGAGGCCAATTCTCTGAATGCATTCAAGAGAGAGCTGGATAGAGCTCTTAAGGATAGCGGAGTCAGGGGGTATGGGGAGAAGGCGGGAACGGGGTACTGATTGAGAATGATCAGCCATGATCACATTGAATGGCGGTGCTGGTTCGAAGGACCGAATGGCCTCCTCCTGCACCTATTGTCTATTGAATGCGATCGAACAGTGCACAGATACACGACAAAGAGGATAATGTTCAGTGCAAGGTGAAATCCAGTAAACTCCGATTAAAGATAGTCCAAGGGTCTCCAATGAGGTAGATGGTCGCTCGGGACTGCTCTCTGGTTGTTGGAAGATAGTTGGTAAGTCGGTTTAGTTGCCTGATAACAGCTGGGAAGAAACCGAGGGGAAAAGAACGTCCTTGAATCTGGAGGTGTGCTTTTTCACACTCCTGTACCTCTTGCCAGATGGTAGGGGGGGAGATGAGGGAGTGAGCGGGATGAGAATCGACCTCGATTATGCTGCTGGCCTTGCCGAGGCAGCGTAAAGTGTCAATGGAGTCAACGGAAGGGAGGTTGGTTTGTGTGATGGTCTGGGCTGCGTTCACATACTTCCAAAACACTCCCCTTGATGCTGGAATGTTATTCAGCAGATGTTAGAGGCAGTGAGCTTTCAGAGTTTCACATCTGCTTCAGTCAGTACTATCTACCTTCAAATGGTGTCGGCTATTCAGAATGCGATGCAGTAGCACGGGTCATAGACCTGCCATTTCCCAGCCTCAGCTGGATGTGGAGAGGATGTTTCCATTAGTGGGAGAGTCTAGGATCAGAGGTCATAGCCTCAGAATTAAAGGACATTCTTTTAGGAAGGAAATGAGGAGAAATTTGTTTAGTCAGAGGGTGGTGAAGCTGTGGAATCATTTGCCACAAAAGGCTGTGGGGCCCAAGTCAGTGGATATTTTTAAGCCAGAAATAGATAGATTCTTGATTAGTACGGGTGTCAGAGGTTATGGAGAGAATGGCGGTAGACTCGATGGGCCGAATGGCCTAATTCTACTCCCATTCCTTATGAACCCACATTCAATCCTGACCTCCGGTGCTGAACACGTGGAGTTTGCACGTTCTCCCTGGACTTCCTCCGGCTATTGAGTCATAAGGCGATGCAGTGTGGAAGCAGGCCCTTCGGTCCAACTTTCTGAAGCCGAGAGCGGGGAGGGCCATCGAGAGCAAGCGGGCAATAGCGCTGCCGAGAGCGAGGAGGGACCCAGATGGGAGGCGCCGAGAACAAAGAGGGGGAACCCGCTGAGAAGGTAGGGGGACTCAGTGGGTGGCCGCCTGCGATCCCAAGCCTGGTTCGCCGCTGTGAAATGATACGATTGTTCAAATAACTTTTTGTAACTTTGTTGGTGCCAGAAACGTGGTGACTCTTTGCGCACTGGATGTGTGGGAATGAAACTACAGATGCTGGTTTAAATCAAAGACAGACACAAAAACCTGGAGTAACTCGGCGGGACAAGAAGGAATGGGTGACGTTTTGGGTCGAGACCCTTCTTCAGACTGAAAATCATTTTTCCACAGATACCACCTGACCTACTGAGATCCTCCTGCACTTCTTGTTTTGCACAGGTAATGTGTGCACTGTGATTTTAGTATGTTTTTCCAGTTACTGTCCTTTGCTTGGCTGAGTCAATAAGAAGTGCACAGGCTTAAGACAAATGGTGGATGATCAGGGGTAGCCTTTCTTTACTGTAATGCAAGGTTGTGCATTATCTGAAAAATGGACACAGATTAAAAAAGTATCACAAAATGCTGGAGTAACTCAGCGGGTCAGGCAGCATCTCAGGAGAGAAGGAATGGGTGATGTTTCGTGTCGAGACCCTTCTTCAGAAGGTCTCAATAGACAATAGACAATAGGTGCAGGAGGAGGCCATTCGGCCCTTCGAGCCAGCACCGCTATTCAATGTGATCATGGCTGATCATTCTCAATCAGTACCCCGTTCCTGCCTTCTCCCCATACCCCCTGACTCTGCTATCCTTAAGAGCTCCATACAGCTCTCTCTTGAATGCATTCAGAGAATTGGCCTCCACTGCCTTCTGAGGCAGAGAATTCCACAGATTCACAACTCTCTGACTGAAAATGTTTTTCCTCATCTCAGTTCTAAATGGCCTACCCCTTATTCTTAAACTGTGGCCCCTTGTTCTGGACTCCCCCAACATTGGGAACATGTTTCCTGCCTCTAACGTGTCCAACCCCTTAATAGTCTTATACGTTTCGATAAGATCTCCTCTCATCCTTCTAAATTCCAGTGTATACAAGCCTAGTCGCTCCAGTCTTACAACATATGATAGTCCCGCCATTCCGGGAATTAACCTAGTAAACCTATTCTGCACGCCCTCAATAGCAAGAATATCCTTCCTCAAATTTGGAGACCAAAACTGCACACAGTACTCCAGGTGCTGTCTCACTAGGGCCCTGTACAACTGCAGAAGGACCTCTTTGCTCCGAAACTCAACTCCTCTTGTTATGAAGGCCAACATTCCATTGGCTTTCTTCACTGCCTGCTGTACCTGCATGCTTCCTTTCAGTGACTGATACACTAGGACACCCAGATATCGTTGTACGTCCCCTGTTCCTAACTTGACACCATTCAGATAATACTCTGCCTTCCTATTCTTACCACCAAAGTGGATACCCCCCCCCCCCCCTCCCTCTCCTTCCTAAAAGAACATCCTTTAATTCTGAGGCTGTGAGACCTCCTCCTTTCCTTCACCTGTCCACGTTTCCGTGCTGCATGACTCATTGAGGATTTTAATGCTTTCAACTTCTGCCTTGAACGAGCCTTTAAATGAAGTGCTCTGATCGCTTAAGCGCACAAACTAGAAGGTTTTTCTTTAGTTGAGAGCAATGTCCCAGGGAACTTCTTTCTCCTGGTTTGCAAAACGTTTGAGGAAACGTTTAAGAGCTCTATCTAGCTCTCTCTTGAGTGCATTTGGAGGCCAATTCTCTGAATGCATTCAAGAGAGAGCTAGATAGAGCTCTTAAGGATAGCGGAGTCAGGGGGTATGGGGAGAAGGCAGGAACAGGGTACTGATTGAGAATGATCAGCCATGATCACATTGAATGGCGGTGCTGGCTCGAAGGGCCGAATGGCCTCCTCCTGCACCTATTGTCTATTGTCTAAATGCACAAGCTGAAATCTGGGAAATATTCAGTAGGTCAGGCAGCGTGAAGGAAGAGAAGGTAAGGATTTATCATGTCAAGTCAATGATAGTTCTATAGATTAGGAAGAGGTGAGTGATTTACTTGATTACGTAACTATCATGACACTGGATACCATTCGACCCATCGCATTCATTGAGATAAGGAGGACAAACGAGGAGCACACTCGAAGAACATTGTAGAGAACGATCAGCAAAGCATAGGATTGGTTTCATTCATTTATCTTTGTGACGTGTCATGTCAAAAAGCCCACCCGATGTGTTCAACGATGCTAATTTTTTTTTAAAGTAAAATGCAGGAGTAGGCCATTCGGCCCTTCAAGCCAGCACTGCCATTCAATATGATCATGGCTGATCATCTAAAATCAGTACCCATTCCTGCTTTTTCCCCATATCCCTTGATTCCATTAGCCTGAAGAGCTATATCTAACTCTCTCTTAGAAACGTAGAAACACAAAAAAAAGTGCAGGAGAAGGCCATTTGGCCCTTCGAGCCAGCACCGCCATTCATTGTGATCATGGCTGATCATCCACAATCAGTAACCCGTGCCTGCCTTCTCCCCATATCCCTCGATTCCGCTAGCCCCTAGAGCTCTATCTCACTCTCTTTTAAATTCATCCAGTGAATCGGCCTCCACTGCCTTCTGTGGCAGAGAATTCCACATATTCACAACTCTCTGGGTGAAAAGAGAGTTCTCACCCAGACAGTGAATACATCCAGCGAATTGGCCTGTTTTCTTCCTCAAATTTGGAGACCAAAACTGCAGGTGTGTTCTCACCAGGGCCCTGTACAACTGCACTGGGACCTCCTTGCTCCCAAACTCATCATTATGCAGCCCACTCACTGTTTGACGAAATATAATCAATGGTCATAGTCTAAAGGTGTAGCATTCACAGCAATAAAGTATCGAACAAAACGAGGAGGTGCTGGCCTTTCTGCTTCTCCAGGGCAGTGCAAGAAGTCAATGGGCGGCACGGTGGCGTAACGGTAGAGTTACTGCCTTACAGCGCCTGGGACCCGGGTTCGATCCTGACTACGGATGCTGTCTGCATGGAGTTTGTACGTTCGCCCCGTGACCGTGTGGGTTTTCCCCGGGTGCTCCGCTTCCCTCCCACACTCCAAAGGCGTGCAGGTTCGTCGGTTATTTGGCTCTGGTGAAGGTTGTAAATTGTCCCTAGTGTGTGTAGGGTAGTGCTAGCATAAGGGGTGATCGCTGGTCGGCGCGGACTCGGTGGGCCGAAGGGCCTGTTTCCGCGCTGTGTCTCTAAACCAAACGAAACAAGACAGAGGGGTCAGAATGGAAGTCAGGTGGAAAATTAAAATGGCCTGTTGGATTAAAGGTGTTCTGAGGGCAATGAAGACCAAACAAATGGTTTGGGAGCAGGAATGGGATTGGAAACGGGAGTGCACTCGACCAAGCACAGATGGCAGGATCTTTTCCCTGCTGGACATTAATGAACAGACTGGCTTTCCATTACAAAATGGTGCTTGCCACAAAACCTTTACTTCACAACCCGGCCCATTACTTTTGTGAGCTCATTCAGATCTGCATGGCTGATCACCTGCTGAGAAACACCACATTCATTGTCCTCCCCTTGAAAATTGTAGAAGTGTAATTTTTTATTAACTTCTGCTCTGTTGCTCCTTGGAGCATTAAATACAAATCGATACAACTTTCAAAACTGCAAGAGTAAAAAAAAATCCAATTAATTGTTAAGATGCCAAATCAGACCAGCTGTTTCTCAATCCTAATAACTTCACCTGGAGTTTTGGTTAAAAAATAAAAACGAATCTGCATTTACTTCGACTTTAAAGTTGCTTCGTTTGTAATTAGAAAATTTTAGTAGAAATCCATAACTCCAGATGCTAGAAATCAGGGATTATTGAGCACAGATGTTAACTCTTGTTCCTCAGATGCTGCCTGACAATGAGAATCCCTTACATTTTCTGCTTTTATTTTGGGAAAAAAAGCAGAATATGCACTTGCCACTTGTCCTACCTCTTGAACTAATCTTAAAGCAAAAAGGCATTTAGCGGGCGGCACGGTAGCACAGCGGTAGAGTTGCTGCCTTGCAGCGCCAGAGACCCGAACTACGGGTGCTGTCTGTACGGAGTTTGTACGTTTCCCCCCCCCCCCCCCCCGTGACCACCTGGGTTTTTTCCGAGATCTTCGGTTTCCTCCCACACTCCAAAGACGTAAAGGGCTGTACGTTAATTGGCTTGGTGTATGTGTAAATTGTCCCTATTGTGTGTTGGATAGCGTTAATGTGCGGGAATCGGTGTGGACTCGGTGGGCCGAAGGGCATGTTTCCATGCTGTATCTCTGAACTAAACTGACCAACAGTCACATAAATTGGCTATACATCTTCCCTTTTATCTTTGCGAAGTTAAAGGTCATAAGGTCATAAGGAATAGGAGTAGAATTAGGCCATTCGGCCCATCAAGTCTACTCCGCCATTCAATCATGGCTAATCTATCTCTCCTCCCGAGCCATTTCCACCAAATGGCACCTTCTTTCATTCGAATACAAAACTGCTCTAAATATGGGCTGTTGTGTGCTGATGAGCCACATTCAGGGGTATCCCATTTTTAATGAAGTTTGCAAACTTTTGCGTGAAATTATAAAACTCCCTCTTCTCCCCTATCCCATCGGTCAAAAGATATAGAAGTGTGAAAACGCACACACAACCAGATTCAGGGACAGTATCTTCCCAGCTGTTGTCAGGCAACTGAATCATCCTACCACAACCAGAGAGCAGTGGTTAGCATGCAACAAAAAAAAAGCTTTTCACTGTCTACATGGGACAATAAACTAAACTGTGGAAACTGAGAATCTGGGGGGGGTGAGGGGGAATGACCGGGTGGAGGTCACGTCTCTGACAGGCATTTATAGCCTGCTCTCGCTGGGACTGTGAAATGGCACCAAAAAGCTAACCACATACAATCTGTGGGCTGCTTCTCAGTGGTCTGAAGAAGGGCGGCACCGTAGCGCAGCGGTAGAGTTGCTGCTTTACAGCGAATGCAGCGCCGGAGACTCAGGTTCGATCCTGACTACGGGTGCTGCACTGTAAGGAGTTTGTACGTTCTCCCTGTGACCTGCGTGGGTTTTCTACGAGATCTTCGGTTTCCTCCCACACTCCAAAGACGTACAGGTATGTAGGTTAATTGGCTGGGTAAATGTAAAAATTGTCCCTAGTGGGTGTAGGATAGTGTTAATGTACGGGGATCGCTGGGCGGCACGGACTTGGTGGGCCGAAAAGGCCTGTTTCCGGCTGTATATATATGGTATGATATGATAAGGGTCTCGACCCAAAGATGGACATGTTTGTAGGTTAATTGGCTTCTGCAAATGATAAATTGTCCCCAGAAATCAATATTTCTCTAACTTCAATTCATCCTATGCATCCCCTCTCTCTCCATCCCTTACCCCACCCAAGTCGCACCAGCTTCAAAGTGGTCTTGCTGAATCTCATTGTCTGTAACTCGTTCTCACCTAGCAGACAGCTAACAATGGCCCGTTTCCTTTATTGCATATCTTTCATTCACTTGTTCTATATCTCTCCACATCACCGTCTTTATCTCTCGTTTCCCTTCCCCCTGACTCTCAGTTTGATCAAGGGTCTTGACCCGAAAAACATCACCTCTTCCTTATCTCCTGAGATGGAAAAGCCTGTCTGACTCACCTGTCTGTCTGACCCGCTGAGTTACTCCAGCTTTGTGTGCCTATCTTAGTTTCAACTAGCATCTGCAGATCCTTCCTACACAGTGGGGTGTTTCTATCCTTTAGGTGCTTAACCAGGGCTGTACTTATGTGTGGCAATATCTTACCATCCTATATACAAGAAAAAGAACCTCAGTGTTCCTTGGGACACATGATAATTCTCTGCCTCAGAAGGCAGTGGAGGCCAATTCTCTGAATGCATTCAAGAGAGAGCTGGATAGAGCTCTCAAGGATAGCGGAGTCAGGAGGTATGGGGAGAAGGCAGGAACGGGGTACTGATTGAGAATGATCAGCCATGATCACATTGAATGGCGGTGCTGGCTCGAAGGGCCGAATGGCCTCCTCCTGCACCTATTGTCTATAATAAAGGAACCATTGAACCACTGAACTATTTAAGTTTACCGAAGATCTTCTGTGGCAATTTCTTTATTCCATCGTTTGTTTTTTTTACAGTTTAGTTTATTTAAATTCTGTTTATTGTGGAGATACAGCGGGGAAACAGGCCCTTCAGCCCACCAAGTCCGCGCCGACCAGCGATCCCCGCACATTAACACTATCCTACACACACCAGGGACAATTTACACGTACACCAAGCCAGCGAACCCACATACCTGTACGTCTTTTTATTCACAAAATGCTGGAGTAACTCAGCAGGTCAGGCAGCATCTCAGGAGAGAAGGAATGGGTGACGTTTCGGGTCGAGACCCTTCTTCAGACTGATGTCGGGGGTGGGACAAAGGAAGGATATAGGTGGAGACAGGAAGATAGAGGGAGATCTGGGAAGGAGGAGGGGAAGAGAGGGACAGAGGAGCTATCTGAAGTTGTCATGGTGAAAATGAGGGAGTGGGGGCCTGGGAACCGGAAGTTATCCAGGAGATGGAGACCGTGTGAGGTGTCTTGGACGTAGGTGGGGAGGGATTTGACCAGGGGGGATAGGATGGAGTCGAGGTAGGTAGAGATAAGTTCGGTGGGGCATGAGCAGGCAGAGACAATGGGTCTGCCGGGACAGCAGGCAGAGACAATGGGTCTGCCGGGACATTCTGCCTGTACGTCTTTGGAGTGTGGGAGGAAACCGAAGATCGCGGAGAAAACCCACCTATTCACGGGGAAAACGTATAAACGTCCAAACTCCGTACAGACAGCACCCGTAGTCGGGATCGAACCCGGGTCTCCGGCGCTGCAAGCGCTGTAAGGCAGCAACTCTACCGCTGCGCCCTAAATAGTTATAAATCGAATTTGTGTTCCAAGTTTCTCTTCAGAATATTTCTGGGAATTTATCTCATTCGGATATTACCTGGATGCGATTATTATCTGAACCAGATGACACTTTGATCCGGAAATTAAAATTTATTGCAAACATAAAAAAGCACCACCTGAATAAGTCCAAGGTATTTATTCACAAAATGCTGAAGTAACTCAGCAGGTCAGGCTGCATCTCGGGAGAGAAGGAATGGGAGACGTTTCGGGTCGAGACCCTTCTTCAGACTGAAGAAGGGTCCCGACCCGAAACGTCACCCATTCCTTCTCTCCTGAGATGCTGCCTGACCTGCTGAGTTACTCCAGCATTTTGTGAATAAATACCTTCGATTTGTACCAGCATCTGCAGTTATCTTCTTATACTACCTGAATAAGTCCACTCTCCCTCTAACTCCATGGGAGACAGCTCTTGTCTGATGGTTTTCCCTGTTTCTTCCAGTCTGTAAACGCACAATCAGTGACCTTGAGGAAAAAGCGTGGGGCAATTTTACATGCAAACCTTATCCTCTCACGTGTGGCAATCTGCCGAAGAACAGATGTTAAACTGTTGCTGCAGAACATTCCATCTGCTGGAAAAGAAAGATATTGAACAGTCCTGCGAGCTATATAACCTAGTTGTGTGTTTTGAGTATTTGCAGGAGTGATTTGTGCGAGATATAAATGCAGATAAATTTACTTACACGTCAAACAATACAGTCACCAAATCACACACACATTCTACACGGGCAGAGGCAGACTTGCTGCCCCACAGCGCCAGTAGACCCAGGTTCCATCCCGACCGCGGGCGCTGTCTGTACGGAATTTGTTACGTTCTCCCCGTGACCGCGTGGGTTTTCTCCAAGATCTTAGCTCTCCCCCTACATTCCAAAGACGTACAGGTTTGTGGGTTTATTCAAAAAATGCTGGAGTAACTCAGCAGGTCAGGCAGCATCTCGGGAGAGAAGGAATGGGTGACGTTTCGGGTCGAGACCCTTCTTCAGACTGATGTCGGGGGTGGGACAAAGGAAGGATATAGGTGGAGACAGGAAGATAGAGGGAGATCTGGGAAGGAGGAGGGGAAGGGAGGGACAGAGGAGCTATCTGAAGTTGGAGAAGTCAACGTTCATACCACCGGGCTGCAAACTGCCCAGGCGAAATATGAGGTGCTGCTCCTCCAATTTCCGGCGGGCCTCACTCTGGCACTGGAGGAGGCCCATGACAGAGAGGTCAGACTGGGAATGGGAGTGGGAGTTAAAGTGCTGGGCCACCGGGAGATCAGTTGCGTTAATGCGGACCGAGCGCAGGTGTTCAGCGAAGCGATCGCCGAGCCTGCGCTTGGTTTCGCCGATATAAATAAGTTGACATCTAGAGCAGCGGATGCAATAGATGAGGTTGGAGGAGGTGCAGGTGAACCTCTGTCTCACCTGGAAAGACTGTTTGGGTCCTTTGATGGAGTTGAGGGGGGAGGTAAAGGGACAGGTGTTGCATCTCGTGCGGTGCAAGGGAAAGTGCCCGGGGTTGGGGTGGTTTGGGTAGGAAGGGACGAGTGGACCAGGGAGTTACGGAGGGAACGGTCTCTGCGGAACGCAGAGAGGGGAGGGGATGGGAAGATATGGCCAGTGGTGGGGTCCCGTTGTAGGTGACGGAAATGTTGGTGGATAATATGTTGGATCCGCTGGCTGGTGGGGTGGAAGGTGAGAACGAGGGGGATCCTGTCCTTGTTGCGAGTGGGGGGAGGGGGAGCAAGAGCGGAGCTGCGGGATGTAGAAGAGACCCTAGTGAGAGCCTCATCTATAATGGAGGAGGGGAAGCCCCGTTTTCTGAAGAACGAGGACATCTCGGAAGCCCTAGTCTGAAACACCTCATCCCGGGCGCAGATGCGGCGTAGACGGAGGAATTGGGAGTAGGGGATAGACTTTTTGCAGGGGACCGGGTGGGAAGAAGTGTAGTCCAGATAGCTGTGCGAGTCGGTGGGCTTGTAGTAAATGTCCGTCACTAGTCTGTCTCCTGTGATGGAGATGGTGAGGTCCAGAAACGGGAGGGAGATGTCAGAGATAGTCCAGGTATATTTAAGGGCAGGATGGAAATTGGAGGTGAAGTGTATGAAGTCAGGGCTTGGTATAAGTGTAAATTGTCCCTGGTGTGTGTAGGATTGTGTTAGTGTGCGGGGATCGTTGGTCGGCGCGGACTCGGTGGGCCGAAGGGCCTGTTTCCGCGCTGTAATCTCTAAACCAAATTAAATTAAATATTGTATGCTTAGTTTCATAGGTTTGAGCATTGAGCATAAGAGTCATGAAGTCATGATGCAGCTTTATAGGGGTTTGGTTAAAGGCCGTATTTGGAGTATTGCTCGCGGTTTTGTTCACCCCATTACTAGGAAGGATGTGGAGGCTTTGATTTTTTTTTTAGATTTAGAGATATAGCGCAAAAACAGGCCCTTCGGCCCATCGGGTCCGTGCCGCCCAGCGATCCAGGTGTTGGCTCACAGCTTCTGCATGCGCAAGGTTGCTGCGTGTATGCATGAGAAGCTGTGAAACAGCTGCAAAGTCTTTGGAAAGAAAATATTGTTCCAACCTCAGTGTGTGAAACGTGCCTTTAATTCCTGGACGAGATAACCCTGTCATTTGCTTGTTGTGGAAACATGATGGATTAGCCAGCCGTGCGTTCCTCGCGGGACGGGACGCCTTGCTGAAACACAGCCTTCGCTCCCTTCATGTGCAACCTCCTGCTTTTGAATGGAATCAGAGCACTCAAGCGAAGAATTTAGGAAAAGCTAGAACAACATCACACACACACTAGGGACAATTTACCTTTTATGCCAAGCCAATTAGCCTACAATCCTGTTTGTATTTGAGGTGTAGGAGGAAACTGGAGTTCCTAGAGAAATCCCATGCAGGTCACGGGGAGAACGTTCAAACTCCGTACAGACAGGCAGACACCTGTGATCAGGATCGAACCCGGTTCTCTGGCGCTGTAAGGCAGCAACTCTACCACCGCGCCATCGTGGCGCCCTCACGGTGCCTTTTTGATGCCTTTTTTTACCACTCTATCTACCTGTGTTACCTCTTTCGTGGAGTTATGGACTTGGACTTGAAGATCACGTTATTGCTGGTACAGGTAAAGCCATTAATTGTACATTCTCCACTTACCGTTGACTTCCAAGTTCTACACCTTCAGAGCAGCTCAGATTAAACTCCATCTGCCAACCGTATTTTCTTTCGCTTTCTATTTGCACTTCCAAATGAGTTTCAGCGGCATTGGAGAGTTGCAACATTCTAGGGTAATGGCCAGCGCGATATCAAATGCAAGATTTTCTGACGCAGGCCCGTATGAATGCAAAGTTTATCTTCCCTTTCATTTCGCTGATTTTCCTGCTACATCATTAACACTTTGGCAATGAGATGAACAGACATTTTTTGACTTGTGCGCCCATTACACTAATGGTGACTCAGAATGAGCCAAAAGCATATGTTCTCTTGCAAGGCTCGTCTCATGCAAGGCACAATGCTTTCATTTGCAACCTTCGGTCTGAAGCAATTTTCAGGAGAACATGCAGTACCCATAATAGAGCAATTCAAAGATATTTCCTGCCATGGAGCCTGCATTGTGTCCAAACGCCTCAGGGGCTGAAATACTCTTGGAAGATTTTCTGGCTCCTCGTCTACAGGAAGAAACTCTGTGCAACTGGAACTTGATAAGAAACTCCCGAAAGGACTTTCAATTTTTAATGGAAGAGCTACATAGGTCAGAAGAAAGGGAAGGAGATGGTGCCTGACAAACACGTCGCCAACCTCTGCAAAGAACTGCACAGATCTAATGGAGGATCTGGCGAGAAGAGAGGGCTCCTCTGCCTGCGGCGATAGTGAAGATGTTCCAGCTCCTATCTGATGGCATACTGCTCAGATCATCTGCTTCAGCAGGCCTACATGGTGTTGTGAAAGACTCCACCATTTTAATCCCAGGTAATCATCTCAAACTGCAGCGGCAAGAGTTTTAATGCCACCAATAGATTAGTTTAGCTTGGTTCAGTTTAGTTTAGAGATACAGCAAGGAAACAGGCCCTTCGGCCCACCGGGTCCGCGCCGACCAGTGATCCCCGCACATTAACACTATCCTACACACACTAGGGACAATTTGTACATTAACCAAGCCAATTTACCTACATACCTGTACATCTTTGGAGTGTGGGAGGAAACCGAAGATCTCGGAAAAAACCCACGCAGGTCACGGGGAGAAGGTACAAGCACCGTACAGACAACACCTGTAGTCGGGATCGAACCTGGGTCTCCGGCGCTGCAAGCGCTGTAAGGCAGCAACTCTGGCTTTGCACCACCATGCCGTTCTATGCCCCCATTCATCATTAATGAATGATGTCATTCAGACATCTTTAGACACCACTCTCTGTCTGAAGAAGGGTCTCGACCCATTCCTTCTATCCAGAGATGCTGCCTTTAGTGCTGAGTTACTCCAGCATGTTGTGCCGAACCTGGATATGCACCTGTACCAGCGTTTGGAAGTTTACCTAGGCCACTTCCACCAAATGGCACCTCCTTTCAATCGAATAAAAACTGCTCTAAATATGGACTGTTGTAAGCTGATGAGCCACATTAAGGGGTGTCCCATTTTTAATGAAGTTTGCAGACTTTTGTGTGGAATTACAAAGCTCCGTCTTCTCCCCTCTCCCATCAGGCAAAAGGTACAGAAGTGTAAAAAAAACGCAGACCAGCAGATTTGGGGACAGTTTCTTTGCAGCTGTTGTCAGGCAACTGATTCATCCTACCACAACCAGAGAGCAGTGCTGAACTACTATCCACCTCTTTGGTGACCCTCGGACTATCTTTGATCGGACTTTGCCGGCTTTACCTTGCACTAAATGTTATTCCCTTATCATGTGTCTATACACTGCAAGTGGATCGATTGTAATGATGTATTGTCTTTCTGCTCACTGGAGAGCACGCAACAAAAAAGCTTTTCACTGTACCTCAGTACACGCGATAATAAACTAAACTGAATGAACGTACAGATCCATCATTCCTTCATTGGGTTTCAATCTTCCAGATATCTCCAGAGGGATTATTCAAACAGGATCTGTTTCCACCTGCTCTGGCAGCTGAGTATAGTAAAGAGATGGATTCGAGATACAGCATGGAAACCGTCCCTTCGTCCCACTGAATCATCGACCACTCGGTCACATTAGTTCCATGTTATCCCACTTTCGCCCCCACTCCCGACACATTAGGAGCAATTGTCAGAGGCCGTTCAACCTACAAACCCACAAGTCTTTGGGACGTGGGAGGAACAGCGAGCCCCCCGGATAGGAAACCGACACGGTCGCCGGGAGAACGTGCAAACTCCACACAGACAGCACCCGGGATCAAGATCAAACCTGGGTCTCTGGCGCTGTGAGGGTGAATCTCTAACAGCTTCATTGCTATTTCGCCCCCGCGTCTTGCGAACATTTATACCGTCATAGGACACTCCCCCATTGGGAAACCTACAGGGGTAGCTGAATGGGACATTGAAGAGAAACTAGACAAAGTGGACCCGTTGGGCCCAAACCTCTCCTGCATTGGTGCAGCACCCTCTCCTACCCCCTCCATCCCCTCCCCCTCCCCACTTCCCCTTCCCCCTCAACCCCCTTTATCCACCCTCCTCCCCCCCTCCTTCCCTCCCCCCCCACCTCCCTCCCCCTCCCTCCCACCCTCGTCCCCCCCTCCCTCCCTAGGAGATCAATTGAAACTTTAAAATGTGAATAACTTTAAAAATATAACCCCGATTTCAAAAAAACTACTTGCATTATCACTAAAGTGACAATGGTGAGTAAGGTGGGCGTAAAATTGTTGCGCTGTCGTGTACCGATTTGGCTGAAGTTCAGTCACAAACAAGATAACAAACGAAAGTTTTAGTACATAGATGATTTAGGACTTTCAATATGGGCAGAACAAAATACTTACTCAAAGTGCACATAAAGTTAAATGCTTATCTGACGGTGTGGTGAAATACACCAAACTATCTTTTAAGATTTCAACCATTGATCCAAGTTACCCGTGTTTTATAGTGGCTTTTTATACTGGTAGATCTAACAGCCGGCAGGATAGGGCTTGGCAGTTATGCAGCAATAATTTTCTCAGGGCTCCTCCTTATCTCTCACTGAAGCCCCAAGCATTAACACCAGATTCACGGCGGTGTTTTATCTTGTAGACAACTGCCCGGGCCACATCTTGCAGCATTGGTTAACTTAAGGAATTACCGAAATGCTCAATCACTTGGTGGGAAATCAAAAATTATTAACACAACACAGAAAACCAAAACCATTTGAATTTCAGGACCACACAGCGGTTCTCTGTTCAAGTTGTTTATTTCTGATTTGAGAGCATCCTTCTTTAGCAGATTTGCTTCTTATTAGTTTAGTTTAGTTTAGAGATAGAGCGCGCAAACAGGCCCTTCAGCCCCACCAGGTCCGTGCTGACCAGCGAGCCCTGCACATTAACACTATCCTACACACACTAGGGACGATTTTTTTTTACATTTACCAAGCCAATTAACCTACAAACCTGTACGACTTTGGAGTGTGGGAGGAAACCGAAGATGTCGGAGAAAATCCACGCAGGTCACGGGGAGAACGTACAAACTCCGTACAGACAGCACCCACAGTCGGGATGGAACCCGGGTCTCTGGCGCTGCATTCGCTCTAAGGCAGCAACTCTACCGCTGCCCCACCGTGCCGCCCTTGAAAGAGGTTGCAGGGGCATAGATTCTAACCTCCATAATACAAATTGAACCCATTATAAATACTTTCTACTTCTGGAAATTTACACTTTCAAGTTTGTTACCAAGTTTCACAACATTTTATTAGGGCAGGTTGAGTTTCAAAATATGGCTGAAGTTGGCTTTAAAATTTCACAAATTTAAGCAAAGATACAGCACGAAAACAGCCCTTCGGCCCAACTTGCCCAAACCGACCAACATGCCCCATCTAATTCCCGGAATGGTGGGACTGTCATATGTTGAAAGACTGGAGCGGCTAGGCTTGTATACACTGGAATTTAGAAGGATGAGAGGAGATTTTATCGAAACATATAAGATTATTAAGGGGTTGGACACGTTAGAGGCAGGAAACATGTTCCCAATGTTGGGGGAGTTCAGAACCAGGGGCCACAGTTCAAGAATAAGGGGTAGGCCATTTAGAACGGAGATGAGGAAAAACGTTTTCAGTCAGAGAGTTGTAAATCTGTGGAATTCACTGCCTCAGAAGGCAGTGGAGGCCAAGTCTCTGAATGCATTCAAGAGAGAGCTAGGTAGAGCTCTTAAGGATAGCGGAGTCAGGGGGTATGAGGAGAAGGCAGGAATGGGGTACCGATTGAGAATGATCAGCCATGATCACATTGAATGGTGGTGCTGGCTCGAAGGGCCGAATGGCCTCCTCCTGCACCTATTGTCTATTGTCTACTATCTACACTAGTCCCATTTGCCTGCATTTGCCTCATATCCCCCTAAACCTGTCCCATCCATGTAGCTATCTAAATGTTTCTCAAACGTTGCGATAGACCCACCCTCAACTACCTCGTCAGGCAGCTTTTTCGATACACGCACCACCCTTTCTTTGTGTGAAAAAGTTACCCCTCAGACTCCTATTAAATCTTTTCCCCCTCAATTTAAAGGAGAGTAAAATTTTAGTTACTCCATCCACAGGAGCAGAGGAGGTCAAATTATTTTGTTTTCAAATCTATTTACAGAAGGCAATAGGGAAGACTTTTTTCTCTTGCTGGGAATCAGTAGTTAAGAGCGAGTCATTTAAGTTTTTTAAATTGATGCGATACAAACAAGAAGAGTTAAGATATTATGCACACTGTTGCTGGAGCATTAAATGCGTTTCCACAGAGTGACTGAGCCCAAGCCCATAATATATTTTAAGGGGAATTTTTGGCATATTTGGAATATTGGCAGAAGGTGGGAGATATAGGGATATTGCAAGGCAGTGGAGCAAGTGATTAGTTTAGGACTGCTCCAGCAAAGGACAAGCACCCCGTACACCAACACCATCCTAAGAAGGGTCTCGACCCGAAACGTCACCCATTCCTTCTCTCCAGAGATGCTGCCTGACCCGCTGAGTTACTCCAACATTTAGTGCCCACCTTCGATTTAAACCAGCATCTGAAGTTTTCTTTCCTACACTTCTAACGCTATCCTGCACACACGAGGGACAATTTACTTTGGAGTGTGGGAGTAAACTGGAGCACCTGGAGAAATTCCGTGCGGTCGCGGGGAGAACATGCTCGCTCCGTACAGACAGCGCCCATGGTCAGGATCGAACCTGGGTCTCTGGCGCTGTGAGGCAGCAACTCTACCGCTACACCACTGTGCCACCCTGGATATCTGTCCTGACTTTGTAGTACTAAGGCAAATTAACCGATGGCTCTTTCTTTTTTTTTTTCTAGGAAGCCAACTCCATCATTTTACCCCCCCCCCCACACACCTTCCCATTCCCAACTTTCTCTCATTGGTCTCCTCCATTGCCAGCGTGAGGCCACACACAAACTGTAGAACAGCACCTAATATTTCACTCGTGTTTCTTACAACCTAACTGAACAGTGAATTCTACAATTTTAAGTAATACCCACTGCACCCCCTAAGGACCCCCACAAGCCCATGCTCACCCATTGTCCTCAATAACCAACCCCTCTTTCCCTTCCTCCCCATCCCAGTCAACATATATCATTCCCCCCGGCTTCACATTTCTCTCCACTTCTCTCCTTATCTGACACCCTTCGTCTCCTTTTCATCTCCAGCCTTCATTACTTACTCCACATCGCCCAATGGCGGAATGGCGGGACTGTCATATGTTGAAAGACTGGAGCGACTAGGCTTGTATACACTGGAATTTAGAAGGATGAGAGGGGATCTTATCGAAACGTTTAAGATTATTAAGGGGTTGGACACGTTAGAGGCAGGAAACATGTTCCCAATGTTGGGGGAGTCCAGAACCAGGGGCCACAGTTTAAGAATAAGGGGTAGGCCATTTAGAACAGAGATGAGGAAAAACTTTTTCAGTCAGAGAGTTGTGAATCTGTGGAATTCTCTGCCTCAGCGGGCAGTGGAGGCCAATTCTCTGAATACATTCAAGAAAGAGCTGGATAGAGCTCTTAAGGATAGCGGAGTCAGCGGGTATGGGGAGAAGGCAGGAACGGGGTACTGATTGAGAATGATCAGCCATGATCACATTGAATGGCGGTGCTGGCTCGAAGGGCTGAATGGCCTCCTCCTGCACCTATTGTCTATTGTCTATTCCACAGATTCACCATCCTCTGACTAAAGAAATTCCTTTCTGAAGGTACGTCCTTTTATTCTGAGGCTGTGGTCTCTGATCCTAGACTCTCCCACTGGTGGACACATCCTCTCCACATTCGTTCTATCCAGGCCTTTCGCTATTCGCTATGTTTCAATGTGGTCCCCCCACTAATTCTTCTAAACTCCAGCGAGTACAGGCCCAGCGCCTTCAAATGCTCATCATATGTTAATCCAATCATTTCTGGAATCATTCTCGTAAACCTCCTCTGGACCATCTCCAACGCCGGCACATCCTTCCTCAGATACGGGGCCTAAAACTGCTTACGATACGCCAATTTTTTTTACTCGCCTGAAAACAACTCAAACGACACCCTGAATACCAAGGAAGTTAATACTCCTTGAGTAACGAGTACACGAGAGGACAGGGCAGCTGGGTTCATGAACGAGGTGTGTAGGAAGGGACTGCAGATGCTGGTTTTAAACCAAACATGGACACAACAATAGACAATAGACAATAGACAATAGGTGCAGGAGTAGGCCATTCAGCCCTTCGAGCCAGCACCGCCATTCAATGCGATCATGGCTGATCACTATCAATCAGTACCCCGTTCCTGCCTTCTCCCCATACCCCCTCACTCCGCTATCCTTAAGAGCTCTATCCAGCTCTCTCTTGAAAGCATCCAACGAACTGGCCTCCACTGCCTTCTGAGGCAGAGAATTCCACACCTTCACCACCCTCTGACTGAAAAAGTTCTTCCTCATCTCCGTTCTAAATGGCCTACCCCTTATTCTCAAACTGTGGCCCCTTGTTCTGGACTCCCCCAACATTGGGAACATGTTATCGGCCTCTAATGTGTCCAATCCCCTAATTATCTTATATGTTTCAATAAGATCCCCCCTCATCCTTCTAAATTCCAGTGTATACAAGCCCAATCGCTCCAGCCTTTCAACATACGACAGTCCCGCCATTCCGGGAATTAATCTAGTGAACCTACGCTGCACGCCCTCCATAGCAAGAATATCCTTCCTCAAATTTGGAGACCAAAACTGCACACAGTACTCCAGGTGCGGTCTCACCAGGGCCCGGTACAACTGTAGAAGGACCTCTTTGCTCCTATACTCAACTCCTCTTGTTACGAAGGCCAACATTCCATTGGCTTTCTTCACTGCCTGCTGAACCTGCATGCTTCCTTTCATTGACTGATGCACTAGGACACCCAGATCTCGTTGAACTCCCCCTCCTCCTAACTTGACACCATTCAGATAATAATCTGCCTTTCTATTCTTACTTCCAAAGTGAATAACCTCACACTTATCTACATTAAACTGCATCTGCCATGTATCCGCCCACTCACACAACCTGTCCAGGTCACCCTGCAGCCTTATTGCATCTTCCTCACAATTCACACTACCCCCCAACTTAGTATCATCTGCAAATTTGCTAATGGTACTTTTAATCCCTTCGTCTAAGTCATTAATGTATATCGTAAATAGCTGGGGTCCCAGCACCGAACCTTGCGGTACCCCACTGGTCACTGCCTGCCATTCCGAAAGGGTCCCATTTATCCCCACTCTTTGCTTTCTGTCTGTTAACCAATTTTCTATCCATGTCAGTACCCTACCCCCAATACCATGTGCCCTAATTTTGCCCACTAATCTCCTATGTGGGACCTTGTCGAAGGCTTTCTGAAAGTCGAGGTACACCACATCCACTGACTCTCCCTTGTCAATTTTCCTAGTTACATCCTCAAAAAATTCCAGTAGATTTGTCAAGCATGATTTCCCCTTCGTAAATCCATGCTGACTCGGAACGATCCCGTTACTGCTATCCAAATGCTCAGCAATTTCGTCTTTTATAATTGACTCCAGCATTTTCCCCACCACTGATGTCAGACTAACTGGTCTATAATTACCCGTTTTCTCTCTCCCTCCTTTCTTAAAAAGTGGGATAACATTTGCTATTCTCCAATCCACAGGAACTGATCCTGAATCTATAGAACATTGAAAAATGATCTCCAATGCTTCCACTATTTCTAGAGCCACCTCCTTAAGTACTCTGGGATGCAGAGCATCAGGCCCTGGGGATTTATCAGCCTTCAGTCCCATCAGTCTACCCAAAACCATTTCCTGCCTAATGTGGATTTCCTTCAGTTCCTCCATCACCCTAGGTTCTCCAGCCCCTAGAACATTTGAGAGATTGTGTGTATCTTCCTCAGTGAAGACAGATCCAAAGTAACGGTTTAACTCGTCTGCCATTTCTTTGTTCCCCATAATAAATTCCCCTGCTTCTGTCTTCAAGGGACCCACATTTGCCTTGACTATTTTTTTCCTCTTCACGTACCTAAAAAAACTTTTGCTATCCTCCTTTATATTATTGGCTAGTTTACCCTCGTACCTCATCTTTTCTCCTCGTATTGCCTTTTTAGTTAACTTTTGTTGCTCTTTAAAAGAGTCCCAATCCTCTGTCTTCCCACTCTTCTTTGCTATGTTATACTTCCTCTCCTTAATTTTTATGCTGTCCCTGACAGGCAGCAAGGGTCTCCACCCGGAAGGTCACCCATTCCTTCTCTCCAGAGACGCTGCCTGTTCCGCTGAGTTACTCCAGCATTTCGCGTCGATTTACGAATGAGGTCATGGGATTTCCCCTTGGAATCAGCGGCGAGGGCAGGCTGTTTACCACTGATATTCAGTCCCCAACCCGGAGTAAATAACTGGTGCAGCAGTCTAAGGGAAAGACACTGTAAGACAGTGGTGGACTGAAGAAGGGTCTCGACCCGAAACGTCACCCATTCCTTCTCTCCCGAGATGCTGCCTGACCTGCTGAGTTACTCCAGCATTTTGTGAATAAAACACTGTAAGACACATCAGTGCAAGTGCGTTCAATGGATGAGCTAGAGAAACTGCAAAATGGATAGTGGTCCTTAATTCTTTGAAACACCTACCAAAGCTAGCCCATGGAAATTGTTCCCATGACCAGCACATGCACAGGTGTAACTGCAGAATAATAATACAACCTTTAATCGTTTTCAACGCTGGGAGATGTCAGAAATTATTGGTATCATTAGCTTAGCTTGGTGGCAATCTTTCTAAAATACCTGGAGAATGGAATGCTTTTCAAAGTGTCCTTGTCAGATGAAGAAATATGTTTTCTCAATGTATATGTGTTTGTGTATCCCCCTGGAAACCGTGTGACTGGGAACAGACTGAGTTGAAACCGCTTTGTTCTGTATCAGGTGCTTTGCGGGGTGACAACTGAGAAAACACAGATTTCGAACAGATAAAAGAAGCAGAATTTGGTGCTTACAATGAAATACTTTTCCATTAGTTTAGTTTAGTTTAGTTTAGTTTAGTTTAGAGACACAGCGCGGAAACAGGCACATCGGCCCACCGATTCCGCACCGACCCGCGATCCCCGCACATTAACACTATCCTACACACACACTTGGGACAATGTACCGTGACCTGCGTGGGTTTTCTCCAAGAACTTCGGTTTCCACACACCAAAGACGTACAGGTTTGTAGGTTAATTGGCTTGGTCTAACATTTAGAACAAGCCAATTAACCTACAAACCTGCACGTCTTTGGAGTGTGGGAGGAAACCGAAGTTCTTGGAGAAAACCCACGCAGGTCACGGGGAGAACGTACAAACTCCGTACAGGCAGCACCCATGGTCGGGATCGAACCTGTGTCTCTGGCACTGTAAGCGCTGTAAGGCAGCAACTCTACCGCTGCGCCACCGTGCCGCCCTAAGTGCCGCCCTAAATATGTTTTGTCTTGAGGATAAAAGTAAAATAAAAGGCTGTGGGAGAATAGTTAAAATGTTAAACAAGCACGGTGGAACACGAGAAACAAATCAGATCATTCAAGATTATCATTACATAATGCTTGAAAAGTATCTCAATTCCATCAACCTTCGTTAGTTGCCTGACCCTCAATACTCAGACGGTAATAATACGCACAACGTGCTTTCAACTTCAATGTTGTCATTCTGCAGCGTGGTGAAGTCCAACTGCAAGAATAGCAACAGAGTTATTGTTGTTCGGTGCATAATGTAATGAGATGTCTCAAATCATTAGCGGATGTAAAGACAGGCATAATTGGACCTCGCGCCACGGGGGGAGATATCAGAAAAGGCTTGGCTAATGACGTTTACTGTTTTGTTTCAGACTTTTTCAGACGCAGCGTGGAAACAGGCCCTTCGGCCCACCGGGTCCACGCCGACCAGCGATTACTATCCTGCACACTGGGGACAATTCACAATGTTACCCGAGCCAATCAATCGACAAAACTGCACGTCTTTGGAGTGTGGGAGGAAACCGGAGCAACCCGGGGAAAACCCACGCGGTCCAGGGGGAACGTGCAAACTCCGTACAGACAGCACCCGTAACGAAGCATGTTTCGAGATTCATGTTAAAAATTGAAGTAGAGCGTTTCAGGGAGAGAATTCCGAAGCTTAGAGTCCAGCTGGGTGCATTCATGGATGCCAGTGATTGAAAACCATGAGAGCTTAGAAGAGAAATGCAGTAGATTTGGGCATTTCATTATTCGAGGCATGGAGGATGCCATTCCAAAATCAAGAGGGGTTCAATGGCTATTCCAATCCCCCTGTGAGGCATGCATCAAACTGACTGGAACCCTTGTTGAGATTCAGTTTGAAATTTTATAGAGTCATAGAGTCATATAGTGATACAGTGTGGAAACAGGCCCTTCGGCCCAACTTGCCCACACCAGCCAACATGTCCCAGCTACAACCGTCCCACCTGCCTGCGCTTGGTTCTATCCATGTACCTGTCTAACTGTTTCTTAAACGTTGGGATAGTCCCAGCCTCAACTGCCTCCTCTGGCAGCTCCTTCCATTCATCCACCACCCTTTGTGCGAAAAAGTTACCCCTCATATTCCTATTAAATCTTTTCCCCTTCACCTTGAATCTCTGGTCCTCGATTCCCCTACTCTGGGCAAGAGATTCCATGCATCTAAAAGTTTTAGTTTGGTTCAGTGGTCCTGTACACTGGCACAGTCCTCCACACTAGGGACACACTCCTCACTTGATTTGTTCAGCATGATTTTGCAATTCTGTTTGCCCCCCTGACATCAGTCTGAAGAAGGGTCTCGACCCGAAACGTCACCCATTCCCTCTCTCCTGAGATGCTGCCTGACCTGCTGAGTTACTCCAGCATTTTGTGAATAAATACTTGCAATTCTGTTTGTTCTGTTAGGGCCATGCTCCATTTCAGCTGGCATAGCCCTTTTACATTGCACTGTATTCTCATTATTCCGTGTGGCGTGACTCCTCTTTCCCACATCAGTCTTCCTCCAGTGCATTCAGTTCCCGGATTCCTTTTTCTTGTTCCCGGATTCCTTTTTCTTGTGCCTTTGTTAATACGACATGAAATTATTTAAGCTGAACTCCTGCTTTCCAGACAATCTTCGCGTCTGATGGCCTCTTCCTCCTCTTTTCCTGACGTTGAAGATCTGCCTCAGAAGGCAGTGGAGACCAATTCTCTGAATGCATTCAAGAGAGAGCTGGATAGAGCTCTTAAGGATAGCGGAGTCAGGGGGGTACGGGGAGAAGGCAGGAACGGGGTACTGATTGAGAATGATTAGCCATGATCACATTGAATGGCTCGAAGGGCCGAATGGCCTCCTCCTGCACCTATTGTCTATAACAGTGGCACAGCGGTAGAGTTGCTGCCTCACGGCACCAGGGGCTCGATCCTGACTACGGGTGCTGTCTGCACGGAGTTTGCACGTTCTCCCTGTGAGAACATGCAAACTGTTCTCACAGGGAGAACAGTTTGTTCTTTTGTGACTTTTCATTTACAAAATGAAAGATGTAAGATAAATGGAGCTGAGGAAGGGTTTCGACCCGAAACGTCACCCATTCCTTCTCTCCAGAGATGCTGCCTGTCCCGCTGAGTTACTCCAGCATTTTGAGTCTATCTTTAAGATAAATGGAATTGGTGGGAATCCTCTACTGACTGAAGACAAGCGTGACGCTGATGAGGATAATTGTTGGTGGGACATCGGACAACATAGGTCCACCTGCTTCCCAGTGGCTTTCACTCCATCATTAGGTCAGAGGTTAGGGAAACTACCTGACAATTAACCTGCGTTCAATTAAATGTGAAACCACCTGGTAATGAGGCAATAATCATTCCTCATAAATGGCAGGTGATAATCATTTCCAATCAGAAAGGATCTAATTACCTCCTCTTGACATTCAATGGGAATATATCCAGTGAATCTGAATCTCCAACAATCTGGGAGTTGTCCTTTCCAGGAATTTAAACCGACCAGATGCGTAAAAGGAAGGTAAACAAACAGCTGGAGTAACTCAGCGGGTCAGACAGCATCTCTGGAGAAAAGCGGAAGAGGTGATGTTTCGGGTCGAGCCCCTTCTTCTTCTGCTTTTTGTGTTTATCTTCGGTTTAAACCAGCATCTGCAGAACAACAGCTAGATATTTAGTTTAGTTTAGAAATAGGGCGCGGAAACATGCCCTTCGGCCCACCGAGTCTGCACCGACCAGTGATCCCCGCACATTAACACCAACCCACGCACAGTAGGGACAATTTAACATGAATACTCGGCCAATTAACCCACAAATCCGTACGTCTTTGTGGGAGGAAACCAAAGATCTCGGAGAAAAAAAAACCCTCGCGAGAACGTACAAACTCCGTACAGACGGCACCCGTAGTCGGGATCGAACCCGGGTCTCCGACACTGGAAGCAGGCAGTGAAGAAAGCCAATGGAATGTTGGCCTTCGTAACAAGAGGAGTTGAGTATAGGAGCAAAGAGGTCCTTCTGCAGTTGTACCGGGCCCTGGTGAGACCGCACCTGGAGTACTGTGTGCAGTTTTGGTCTCCAAATTTGAGGAAGGATATTCTTGCTACGGAGGGCGTGCAGCGTAGGTTCACTAGGTTAATTCCCGGAATGGCGGGACTGTCGTATGTTGAAAGGCTGGAGCGATTGGGCTTGTATACACTGGAATTTAGAAGGATGAGGGGGGATCTTATTGAAACATATAAGATAATTAGGGGATTGGACACATTAGAGGCAGGAAACATGTTCCCAATGTTGGGGGAGTCCAGAACAAGGGGCCACAGTTTAAGAATAAGGGGTAGGCCATTTAGAACGGAGATGAGGAAGAACTTTTTCAGTCAGAGAGTGGTGAAGGTGTGGAATTCTCTGCCTCAGAAGGCAGTGGAGGCCAGTTCGTTGGATGCTTTCAAGAGAGAGCTGGATAGAGCTCTTAAGGATAGCGGAGTGAGGGGGTATGGGGAGAAGGCAGGAACGGGGTACTGATTGAGAGTGATCAGCCATGATCGCATTGAATGGCGGTGCTGGCTCGAAGGGCTGAATGGCCTCCTCCTGCACCTATTGTCTATTGTCTATTGTAAGGTAGCAACTCTACCGCTGCGCCACCGTGCAACACTTCAATATTCCGGAGTAATGATTCGCCCAAAGCCCTTCCGTCATTTGCACGACATGACTGAAATGTAGCAGAATACTCTCCATCTGCCTGAATAAATCCAGCTTCCCTTCACTGTAGTGAAGAAGCTGAACAACATCCAGGACAAAGCAGCCGTCAGTACTGCGGGAGAGTCCATTAGAAACATTCCTTTTCCGTAAGGGAGCGGCACGGTGGCGCAGCGGTAGAGTTGCTGCCTTACAGCGCCAGAGACCCAGGTTTGATCCGGACTATGGGTGCTTGTCTGTACAGAGTTTGTATGTTCTCCTCCCGTAACCTGCGTGGGTTTTCTCCAAGATCTTCGCTCTCCTCCCACCCTCCAAAGACATACAGGTATGTAGGTTAATTTGCTTGGTATAAACGTAGAGATTTAGAGATACAGCGCAGAAACATGCCCTTTGGCCCACCGAGTCCGCGCCGCCCAGCGATCCCCGCACACTAACACTATCCTACACCCACTAGGGATAAAAAAAAATTACATTTGCCCAGCCAATTAACCTACATACCTGTACGTCTTTGGAGTGTGGGCGGCACGGTAGCGCAGCGGTAGAGTTGCTGCTTTACAGCGAATGCAGCGCCGGAGACTCAGGTTCGATCCTGACTACGGGTGCTGCACTGTAAGGAGTTTGTACGTTCTCCCCGTGACCTGCGTGGGTTTTCTCCGAGATCTTCGGTTTCTTCCCACACTCCAAAGACGTACAGGTATGTAGGTTAATTGGCTGGGTAAATGTAAATATTGTCCCTAGTGGGTGTAGGATAGTGTTAATGTACGGGGATCGCTGGGCGGCACGGACTTGGTGGGCCGAAAAGGCCTGTTTCCGGCTGTATATATATGATATGATATGATGATATGAAACCGAAGATATCGGAGAAAACCCACGCAGGTCATGGGGAGAAAGTACAAACTCCGTACAGACGGCGCCCGTAGTCAGGGTCGAACCTGAGTCTCCGGCACTGCATTCGCTGTAAGGCAGCAACTTTACCGCTGCGCCACCGTGCCGCCCAACAATGTTGGTGTAGGGGGATCGCTGGTCGGTGCGGGCTTGGTGGGCCGAAGGGCCTGTTTCCATGCTGTATCTCTGTACGGAACTGAACTAAAAAGTTCGCCCCAAACCTGCAAGCTCAATTGCCTGATAAAAGCCAGGAGGAGCTCGGAAATACCAACAAATACCAACCAACACACAATGTCCTAAGTTGGAAGTATATTATCATTAAAATCCCAGCAGATTCTATCTACAGGCACTGCCACAGTACTTTCAACTGAAGTTATAGAGGTTCATCAAAATGGCAATTATGGGTTGGCAATAAATACTGACCTTGCAGCGACATCCACATCTCACGGATGCTTTGCAGAAGTAATAATAATCAAGAGATAAGAAGGAAAGAGATAAAGCAAATCGCAGAATGAATTGAGTCTGAGATGATATAAATATACCTGCAGTGAGCATCACTGCGGGAAATAATAATATCTGATACAAAATGAAACAGGAGGGATGAAATGAAAAACATTTTAAATTCTCTGTAGATCAATGCACAAAAGCTTGTTAGCCAATGCTTGGAATCCATTTAGCATTGTAGCGTCAACAAGCCGTTCTTTCTTTTGCTTTGTTGATCAGCGATGAACCGGTTACGGCTGTGCAGTAACTGAGGTTGTTAGCACAGTTAGTTAGATAGCGCGTATGTGATATGCGTAGGAAGGAACTGCAGATGCTGGTTTAAACCGGAGATAGACACAAAACGCTGGAGTAACTCAGCGGGCCAGACAGCATCTCTGGAGAGAAGGAATAGTTGACCTTTCGGGTCGAGTCTGAAGAAGGGTCTCGACCCGAAACATGGCCTATTCCTTTTCTCCAGAGATGCTGTCTGACCCATTGAGTTACTCCAGCTTTTTGCATATATGTGATATATATGTGTATGTGTGTGTTTGCCTATGCATGTGTGTGTGTGTATATATAACACACAATAGACAATAGACAATAGGTGCAGGAGGAGGCCATTCGGCCCTTCGAGCCAGCACCACCATTCAATGTGATCATGGCTGATCATATAGATATATATCTACAAAATGCTGGAGTAACTCAGCAGGTCAGGCAGCATCTCGGGAGAGAAGGAATGGGTGACGTTTCGGGTCGAGAATCTTCTTCAGTCTGAAGAAGGGTCTCGACCCGAAACGTCACCCATTCCTTCTCTCCCGAGATGCTGCCTGACCTGCTGAGTTACTCCAGCATTTTGTGAATAAATACCTTCGATTTGTACCAGCATCTGCAGCATCAGCGGCCTTAACGACTACCGTCCGGTAGCACTCACACCGGTCATCACAAAGTGCTTCGAGAGACTGGTCCTGCAGCACCTCAAAGCCAGCCTCCCACCCACCTTCGACCCACACCAGTTTGCCTACAGAGCAAATAGGTCTACAGGGGATGCCATCGACACTGCTCTTCACACTGCACTGACCCACCTTGAACACCAGGGGAGCTATGTGAGGATGCTCTTCCTCGACTTCAGCTCTGCCTTTAACACGGTCATCCCGAGCAGACTGGTCACCAAACTTTCTGACCTTGGATTTTCCCAAACCATCTGCCAATGGATCAAGGACTTCCTGACCAACCGCCCCCAGACCGTCAAAATAGGCCCTCACCTCTCCTCCACCATTACACTGAGCACCGGCTCACCACAGGGCTGTGTGTTGAGCCCCATCCTTTACTCCCTCTACACTCACGACTGCGCCCCCACCCATCCCACCAACACCATCATCAAGTTCGCGGATGACACGACTGTGGTTGGACTCATCTCAGGAGGAGATGAGACAGCCTATAGGGATGAAATCCAAAGGCTGGCAGCATGGTGTTCAGTGAACAATCTTGTCCTGAACTCCTCCAAAACAAAGGAACTTATAATTGACTTCAGGAAAACCAGTGTAGAATACGACCCACTCTACATCAATGGGGTCTGTGTGGAAAGGGTACCCGCTTTCAGGTTCCTGGGTACGCACATCGCAGAGGATCTTACCTGGTCTACCAACACCATCACCACAGTAAAGAAGGCACAGCAGAGACTCCACTTCCTGAGGATCCTCAGGAAAACCAACCTGCAGGAGAAGCTCATGATGTCCTTCTGTCGCTGCTCCATCGAGAGTGTGCTGGCATACTGTATAACCACATGGTATGCCAGCTGCTCAGAAAAGGACAGGAAGGCCCTTCAGAGGGTCATCACGACTGCCCAGAAGATCATCGGCTGCTCACTGCCCTCCCTGGAGCACCTGTTCAGCCTACGCTGCCTCAGTAGAGCAGGCAAAATAATAAAAGATCCATCCCACCCCGGCCACCGTCTGTTTGTTCATCTGCCCTCTGGTCGACGTTTCAGGTCGATCAAATCCCGAACAAACAGACTTAAGAACAGTTTTTACCCCAGGGCCATACGAGAACTGAACACTACCTTCTGCACTAATAATAATAATAATCCATTTATTTTATATAGCGCCTTATCACATGCTCAAAGCGCTTTACAAAAACAATTAACATAGAAACAAACAGACAAACTATCCTGACGGAAAAGCGGCGAATACTCAACGCCAGCGTCCTCTCACGTCAGGGTCCGGCAGTAGACATTAAAAAGCACAAGACACACAGATATAATTTTTTACACAAAACAGCCATCACAGTGATTGCTCTAGGCATACCCTCACTGTGATGGAAGGCAAAGTCTTATCTCCTCCTCATTCTTCTCCCGTGGTGCCACGAGGTGATCGAGGCTCCCAACTTTTTGAAGCCCCCACCGGGCGATGGAAAGTCCCAGGGCCGAGCCGAGCAGGCCGATGAAAGTCCTGAGCCCCCACCGGGCGATGGAAAGTCCCAGGGCCGAGCCGAGCAGGCCGATGAAAGTCCTGAGCCCCCACCGGGCGATGGAAAGTGCCGCGGCCGAGCCACGCAGGGCGATGAAGGGCCTGCGGGCGGGTTGATCGTACCTCGCGCTTCGGGGCGGTCGAAGCTGCTACGGCTGGAGCTCCCAAAAGCCGGTCGCCAGCCAGGGACCTGCGAGCTCCCGATGTTGCGGTCTGCAGGGCCCACGGCCGAAGCCTCCGAGATGGTAAGTCCAGGCCCTGCGACGGGAGTCTTTGAGGTCGATCCCAGCTGGAGGCCGCCGACTCCACGATGTTAGGCCGTAGCGCGAACGGAGATACGACACGGTAAAGGTCGCATCTCCGTTGAGGAGGAGATTTGAAAAAAAGGTTTCCCCCAACCCCTCCACCACCCCCCTACATACACAGAATTAAAAATAAAACAAAACGTACATTTAACAACGACAATGACAAAAAAACAACAACAAAAAACGGAGAGACTGCCGGTGAGCCCCAGCTGCAGAACACAGCCACAGAACACAGCCACGCCCCACACTAGGCAACACTGTTAAAAAATCTTTGTACTTAATATAATTGTATTTATTTGTTTTTCCATTTATTGCATATATGTTTGTACGCACCGTCAGGATTGGCTATTTTTTAATTTCGTTGTACTCGTTGCAATGACAATAAATGAATATTATTATTATTATTATTATTATTATTATTTTCTTATAGATATATATCTATATCTATATACACGCGACACTGAACTTTTCTTTCTCGTTTATTCTATTGTTTACAGAGTACAATGTTCACAGATTCTGTTGTGCTGCGGCAAGCAAGAATTTCATTGTTCTATCTGGGGAATATAATAAAACGCTCTTGACTCTTGACCTGGTACTGTCAGCGAGAGGTAATTAAGGTCTTTGCTGTCATTAATATGGAAGACATTACCGAGTCCGATTCTGCAAAATATTAAGAGCACAACTTGAGAAGCAGGGCTATGTGGTTTGGCAGGGGTAGAGGTGCCATTCTGGTGGAGGTCCACCACTGATTTTCCGGCACCCTTGGTCCCAGACCCTTGCTGGATTATCCGTGTTGTCAGATCAACGGAGGTCACCGCCTCGAAGCCGGGTCTCTGGCGCTGTGAGGCAGCAACTCATCTGCTGCGCCACAAGTTCAACTTTAGATAGTTCCTCTGTACCTCCCTTCCCCTCCTCCTTCCCAGATCTCCCTCTATCTTCCTCTCTCCACCTATATCCTTCCTTTGTCCCGCCCCCCTGACATCAGTCTGAAGAAGGGTCTCGACCCGAAGCGTCACCCATTCCTTCTCTCCCGAGATGCTGCCTGACCCGCTGAGTTACTCCGGCATTTTGTGAATAAATCGATTTGTACCAGCATCTGCAGTTATTTTCTTATGCTGCGCCACAAGAATGTGAATAGAATAGAAATAAGCATAAATTGGAAATTCAAAAATCTTTAGCGCCTTTTAAATAGTGAGATAGATGGGCCCTGTTAACATCAAACGGCGAAAGACATGCTCAGATTGTCAAAGCGAAACTAGAACATTTAATGAAATATTTAATTGTGTTCATTCAGGACAGGGAGGCTAGCTACGAAAACAACAGCAGAAGAACGGTAGGAGACAATGAAGGAAGTGAAAATTGATAGGGTCTGCTGCAAAGGCTGGCAAAGCGGAGAGTGCTGATAAACCAGATAGTCTGAGTGGTTTACTTCACACATTGCTAAATGGGTCCCTTTCGGAATGGCAGGCAGTGACCAGTGGGGTACCGCAAGGTTCGGTGCTGGGACCCCAGCTATTTACGATATACATTAATGACTTAGACGAAGGGATTAAAAGTACCATTAGCAAATTTGCAGATGATACTAAGTTGGGGGGTAGTGTGAATTGTGAGGAAGATGCAATAAGGCTGCAGGGTGACTTGGACAGGTTGTGTGAGTGGGCGGATACATGGCAGATGCAGTTTAATGTAGATAAGTGTGAGGTTATTCACTTTGGAAGTAAGAATAGAATGGTGTCAAGTTAGGAGGAGGGGGAGTTCAACGAGATCTGGGTGTCCTAGTGCATCAGTCAATGAAAGGAAGCATGCAGGTACAGCAGGCAGTGAAGAAAGCCAATGGAATGTTGGCCTTCGTAACAAGAGGAGTTGAGTATAGGAGCAAAGAGGTCCTTCTACAGTTGTACCGGGCCCTGGTGAGACCGCACCTGGAGTACTGTGTGCAGTTTTGGTCTCCAAATTTGAGGAAGGATATTATTGCTATGGAGGGCGTGCAGCGTAGGTTCACTAGGTTAATTCCCGGAATGTCGGGATTGTCGTATGTTGAAAGACTGGAGCGATTGGGCTTGTATACACTGGAATTTAGAAGGATGAGGGGGGATCTTATTGAAACATATAAGATAATTAGGGGATTGGACACATTAGAGGCAGATAACATGTTCCCAATGTTGGGGGAGTCCAGAACAAGGGGCCACAGTTTAAGAATAAGGGGTAGGCCATTTAGAACGGAGATGAGGAAGAACTTTTTCAGTCAGAGAGTGGTGAAGGTGTGGAATTCTCTGCCTCAGAAGGCAGTGGAGGCCAGTTCATTGGATGCTTTCAAGACAGAGCTGGATAGAGCTCTTAAGGATAGCGGAGTGAGGGGGTATGGGGAGAAGGCAGGAACGGGGTACTGATTGAGAGTGATCAGCCATGATCGCATTGAATGGCGGTGCTGGCTCGAAGGGCTGAATGGCCTACTCCTGCACCTATTGTCTATTGTCTATTGTCTATTGGAAGTCAAGGTCCAGATTGTCGGAGGGATTGCCATGATCTTTCAATATTCAAATAAAATACACTGGAATTTAGAAGGATGAGAGGGGATCTTATTGAAACGTATAAGATTATTAAGGGGTTGGACACGTTAGAGGCAGGAAACATGTTCCCAATGTTGGGGGAGTCCAGAACCAGGGGCCACAGTTTAAGAATAAGGGGGTAGGCCATTTAGAACGGAGATGAGGAAAAACTTTTTCAGTCAGAGAGTTGTGAATCTGTGGAATTCTCTGCCTCAGAGGGCAGTGGAGGCCAGTTCGTTGGATGCTTTCAAGAGAGAGCTGGATAGAGCTCTTAAGGATAGCGGAGTGAGGGGGTATGGGGAGAAGGCAGGAACGGGGTACTGATTGAGAGTGATCAGCCATGATCGCATTGAATGGCGGTGCTGGCTCGAAGGGCTGAATGGCCTCCTCCTGCACCTATTGTCTATTGTCTATTGTAAGGTAGCAACTCTACCGCTGCGCCACCGTGCAACACTTCAATATTCCGGAGTAATGATTCGCCCAAAGCCCTTCCGTCAGTTAGACAGGTACATGGAGAGGACAGGTTTGGAGTGGCAGTGGAGGCCAAATCTCTGAATGCATTCAAGAGAGAACTAGATAGAGCTCTTAAGGATAGCGGAGTCAGGGGGTATGGGGAGAAGGCAGGAACGGGGTACTGATTGAGAATGATCAGCCATGATCACATTGAATGGCGGTGCTGGCTCGAGGGGCCGAATGGCCTACTCCTGCACCTATTGTCTATTGTCTATTCCCCAGAAATAAGGCAGAATTGGAAAGGAGTGGAACGGTAGCGTTGTTGCCTTACAACTCCAGAGACCCGGATTCGATCCTGGCTGCGGGTGATTGTCTGTACGGAGTTTGTACGTTCTCCCTGTGATCTGTGTGGATTTTCTCCAAGAACTTCGGTTTCCTCCCACACTCCGAAGCCTTTCAGGTCTGAAGGTTAATTGGCCTGTTTCCGCGCTGTATCTCTAAACCCTAGACTGAACTCTAAAGCTCTGTATGACACACCATGTTCAACCTACCTGTAAGTAAGTAAACATCATCAGTTTAACAAACAGTGATGGGTGAGATTTTAGAAATAATAATCAGGAAAATAAATGGAGAGGTCCAAGTTAAGGTCAGCCAGCATTAATTTGTACCGGGAGAATTTTGTTTTGATGAAATAACAGAAATTAATCAAAGGGAATATGGTCTGAAGAAGGGTCTTGACCCGAAACGTCAAAGAAACATAGAAACATAGAAAATAGGTGCAGGAGTAGGCCATTCGGCCCTTCGAGCCTGCACCGCCATTCAATATGATCATGGCTGATCATCCAACTCAGTATCCCGTACCTGCCTTCTCTCCATACACCTGATCCATTTAGCCACAAGGGCCACATCTAACTCCCTCTTAAATATAGCCAATAAATTGGCCTCAACTACCTTCTGTGGCAGAGAATTCCACAGATTCACCACTCTATGTGTGAAAAAAAACTTTCTCATCTCGGTCCTAAAAGACTTCCCCCTTATCCTTAAACTGTGACCCCTTGTACTGGACTTCCCCAACATCAGGAACAATCTTCCTCCATCTAGCCTGTCCAACCCCTTAAGAATTTTGTACATTTCTATAAGATCCCCCCTCAATCCTCTAAATTCCAGCGAGTACAAGCCGAGTCTATCCAGTCTTTCTTCATATGAAAGTCCTGCCATCCCAGGAATCAATCTGGTGAACCTTCTCTGTACTCCCTCTGTGGCAAGAATGTCTTTCCTCAGATTCCTCTGATCATCCATTCCTTCTCTCCAGAGATGCTGCCTGCCCTGCCGAGTAACTCCAGCTTTTTGTGTCATACAATGGATGTGGTCTGCAGAACCTAAGAAAGCATTTTACACAGTAAAACACAAAAGACCACTTAGCAAAATTAAAGCTCGTGGAATAGGAGAGTCAGCATCAGATTGGATTAACAATGTCTCGAAACATGATATAGCACGACACAAGAAATGATTGTTTTTCAAACCGGGATATGGTGGATAGTGGTGTTCTCCACAGAGTGAGCCAAAACCATGGATTTGGCATACAGACACAGATTTTAGATTTTGGAATATAGAGTTAGTTTTTAATTAATTGCCAATCATATTAAGCTTATAAATGCAACGGTTGTCAATCAACTACAGCCCAGTGGCCGAGCACTTCAACTCCCCCTCCCATTCCCAGTCTGACCTTTCTGTCATGGGCCTCCTCCAGTGCCATAGCGAGGCCCACCGGAAATTGGAGGAACAGCACCTCATATTTCGCCCGGGCAGCTTGCAGCCCAGTGGTATGAACATCGACTTCTCCAACTTTAGATAGTTCCTCTGTCCCTCTCTTCCCCTCCCCCTTCCCAGATCTCCCTCTATCCTCCTGTCTCCACCTATATCCTTCCTTTGTCCCGCCCCCCTGACATCAATCTGAAGAAGGGTGTCGACCCGAAACGTCACCCATTCCTTCTTTCCTGAGATGCTGCCTGACCTGCTGAGTTACTCCAGCATTTTGTGAATAAATGACAACTACAATAGATCAACAGAATGGATTTTAACATAGATTTTGGAAAACAAGATGGGAAACGACACAATGCTATAGAGTATGCCTGAGTGTCCACATGCAGATCGATGTCTTTTAAGGTCCAAATGAGAAAGTCACTTGCAAAGATATTGGATGGCCTACAGAAACAGTGAGAGATAATAGTTAAACATAAAATTGGAGACTTTACACTCAACCCTGGTTAGGTCACATTAGATCCAGTTCTGGGCTCAATTTTTGAAAAAGGTCCTTGAAAAGGTGGCAGAGGATGAAATTGTGGGAGAAGGCAGGAACGGGGTACTGATTGAGAATGATCAGCCATGATGACATTGGAATGGTGGTGCTGGCTCGAAGGGGCGAATGGCCTCCTCCTGCACCTATTGTCTATTGTCTGTAAATGATTTTCGTGATCAGAGATTTATTTATTAAGTTGGGTCGGAGAAACTGGGGTTGTTTTGAAAACAAGTACGGCTGAAGGGAAATTTGGCAGAGGTGATGATGAGAACTTTAGGTTGACACAGTGACACTGTGGGTAACACGTCCATCTTATACCGACAATGAACCAGGTTTGATTCCGTTGCTGTGTGTATGGTGTTTGCACATTCTCTTTGTGTTTCCCCCAAGTGCTCCAGTTACCTCCGACCTGATCTCCCGGTTTCTAAAACACTTTAACTCTCCCTCCCATTCCCACACCAACCTTTTTGCCCTGGGCCTCCTCCACTGTCAGAGTGAGGCCCATCACAAATTGGAGGAACAGCACCTCATATTTCACTTGGACAGATTACACCACAGGGTTATGATTATTGACTTCTCCAACTTCAAGTAACCCTTGTTTTCCCTCTCTCTCCATCCCTAACCCTTCCCAGTTCTCCGACCAGTCTGACTGTCCCCGATTACATTTTATCTCGGTTTGCTTTGTTGTCAACTTCTCCTAGCGAACAACGATCTGTTCTGCATTTTCGTTCACCCTCATCTCAGCATCCCTTTTGATGTCTCGTTTTCACACCTTACCCGTTCTTATCTCTGTGTCTCCCTCTCCCCTGACTCTCAGTCTGAAGAAGGGTCTCGACCCAAAACGCCACCCTCATCTTCTATCCAGAGATAGACAATAGACAATAGGTGCAGGAGGAGGCCATTCGGCCCTTCGAGCCAGCACCGCCATTCAATGTGATCATGGCTGATCATTCTCAATCAGTACCCCGTTCCTGCCTTCTCCCCATACCCCCTGACTCCGCTATCCTTAAGAGCTCTATCTAGCTCTCTTTTGAATGCATTCAGAGAATTGGCCTCCACTGCCTTCTGAGGCAGAGAATTGCACAGATTCACAACTCTCTGACTGAAAAGGTTTTTCGTCATCTCAGTTCTAAATGGTCATCTCAGTTCTAAATGGACTAAAGGGCGGCACGGTAGCGCAGCGGTAGAGTTGCTGCTTTACAGCGAATGCAGCGCCGGAGACTCAGGTTCGATCCTGACTACGGGTGCTGCACTGTAAGGAGTTTGTACGTTCTCCCCGTGACCTGCGTGGGTTTTCTCCGAGATCTTCGGTTTCCTCCCACACTCCAAAGACGTACAGGTATGTAGGTTAATTGGCTGGGTAAATGTAAAAATTGTCCCTAGTGGGTGTAGGATAATGTTAGTGTACGGGGATCGCTGGGCGGCACGGACTTGGTGGGCCGAAAAGGCCTGTTTCCAGCTGTATATATATGATATGATATGATAAATGGAGATGCTGCCTGTCCCGCTGATTTACTCCAACATTTTGTGTCTACCTTCGGTGTAAATCAGCAACTGCAGTTCCTTCCGACGCAAGCAATGCTAGTCGTCAGGTTAATTGGCCACTGCAAACATCCCCCCAGTCTAAGTGACTGGTGGGAGAATCGGAGAGGAGTTAATGAGCAGGTGAGGGAGAGCGGATGACATAGAAATAAATACAATGAGGGGATTGTGTGGCTCCAAGTTGGGCCAAAGAAATACAAAATGGATGAAGTAGACAGAAGGAAATTGGTCCCACTAGCTGAAGGCAGGGGGATACGGGACACCATTTTAAGTCTTTGAGCAAGTGATATATGAGAGGATGCGAGAAAAAATATTTTTTTCTGCTGTACGTGGCAATGATATAGCATTCAGTGCCTGCAAGGGTGGAGATGGTCAAATTATTTCACAATAATTCTTAATAATTTCACAAGCTGGATGGTCCGTCAAGGACAACAAACTAACTACCGGCAGTAGGAGGAGGAGGTGGGGGAGTGGAACTGACTGGATTGCTCGACAGAAGCCAGCCATCGTCGTGGTGATGATTACATGGCTTTACGTGAGGTAAGAGAACCTTCATCGCGTCCATGCAGTTGTGCAGTCATCATTCCGAAAGTAGGTCAGAGACGGCGTCAAGTCGAAAGAAGGCCCTGGCACAAAATGAAAATGTGTTCATGGGGAGAATGTGCAAACTCCACACAGAAATCCAGCACGCTGTGAAATCTCTCAATAACAGTAAAGCACGAACAGAAAATAAAGCACTCCGCAATTGCAGTCAGAAACTGCCCTCTACGCAGTGTTTACACACCTATCCATGAAATTCAGCAGCACCACCACCAGTGTATGGAACGAGCTGCCGTTGGACGTAGTTGAGGCAGGGACTATTGCAATTTTTAAGGACCAGGGAAATCGAGGACCAGGGGACATAGGTTTAAGGTGAAGGGAAAAAGATTTAATAGGAATCTGAGGGGTAACATTTTCACACAAAGGGTGATGGGTGTATGGAACAACTAGACAGGTACATGGATAGGAAAGGTTTAGAGGGACCTTTAGAGGGACCGAAGATAGACACAAAATGCTGGGGTAACTCAGCGGGACAGGCAGCATCTCTGGAGAGAAGGAATGGGTGACGTTTTAGGTCGAGACCCTCCTTCAGACTATCTGAGGTGGTAGTGCGTGTTGACCGAGGAGGATGAGGTGAAACCAAGGCGATTGTTTGTCCCCGGTGGACTCAGTTATTTCCTGTATTTTCAGTGTTACAATCATGGAGAGCATTCCATCACACTTTCTACATGCTTTGTACAAGTCCTGTTCCAGTTACGAACGCCCAACTCACGTACAGCCTGCAGAGACTCTGTGCGTCTACCCGATCTATTCCTCTCATGATTTTATACACCTCTATAAGGTCACCCCTCATCCCCCTGCGGCAAATGGGCCAGGTGGGACTAGCTTAGCTGGAACATGTTGGCTGGTGTGGACAAGTTGGGGTGAAGGACCTGATTCCACACTGTATCACTCTATTTCTCTCGGCTAGTCTGCCAACAAGCTTTCTAAGCTGGAAAGGGTGCTGAGAAGATTTACGAGGATGGTGCCAGGACCAGACGGTCTGAGCTATAGGGAGAGGTTGAGTAGGTTGGGTCTCTATACCTGGAGCACAGGAGGATGAGGGGTGATCCTACAGAGGTGTATAAAATCATGAGAGGAATAGATCGGGTAGAAGCATAGAGTCTCTTGCCCAGAGTAGGTGAGTCGAGGAGCAGACGACATATGTTTAAGGTGAGGGGGAAAAGATTTAATAGGAATCTGAGGGGTAACTTTTTCACACAAAGGCTGGTGGGTGTATGGAACGAGCTGCCAGAGGAGGTAGTTGAGGCAGGGATTATCCCAACATTTAAGAAACAGTTAGTCGGGTACATGGATCGGACAGGTTTGGAGGGATATGGACCAAATGCAGGCAGGTGGGACTGGTGCAACTGAGAAATGTTGGCCGGTGTGGGCAAGTTGGGCCTGTTTCCACGCTGTATCACTCTATGACTCTGCAGGCTGTACGTGAGTTGGGCGTTCGTAACTGGAACAGGACTTGTTCAAAGCATGTAGAAAGTGTTTTGGAATGCTCTCCACCAACCTGCATGATTGTAACAGTGAAAATACTGGAAATAACTGAGTCCACCGGAGACACACAAACAATCGCCTTGGTTTCACCTCATCCTCCTCAGTCAACACGCACTACCACCTCAGATAGTCTGAAGAAGGGTCTCGACCTAAAACCTCGCCCATTCCTTCTCTCCAGAGATGCTGCCTGTCCCGCTGAGTTACTCCAGCATTTTGTGTCTATCTTCGGTGTAAACCTGCATCTGCAGTTCTTCCAATACAGTACCTACCACCTGCCTCGTGTACGGTGTCTGCAGTATGTGGTATCAACAGAATGCACAGCTGGTAAGCCTCGAATCCATCCAGACAGCGCAGCCTAAATCTGAAGGGGAACCGAAACGACAAGGGCAGCAGGTCTGTGTGAAGTTCACCATCCCTTGATAGTTCCCCCTCCAATTAATATGCCTTCCCGACCTCGAAATGTGTTGCCCATCATTCATCATTGCCGGGCCCAAATCTCGGAACTCCTTAACCATCTGCACTGTGGGAGAATCTGCACCAGAAATGCCGCTGCCTTTGACTAATGCAGCTCACAAGCACCTTCTCAAGAGCGTTTAGGGATATGCTAGCTTTGCTGTGCCTGTCAACATTCCATGAGCAAATTGTTTTTCAAAGAAAAATAACAAGAATAGCTGCACATCAATCAGAATATCTAAATAATGAGTTTCAGGAGATAGTAGGGGTGGCTCGGTGGAGCAGCGGTAGAGTTGTTGCCTTACAGCGCCACAGGCCCGGGTTTGATCCCGACTATGGCTGCTGTCTGTACGGAGTTTGTACCTTCTCCACGTGACCTGCGTGGGTTTTCTCCGAGATCTTCGGTTTGCAGGTTAATTGGCTTGGGATAAATGTAAAATTGTCCCCAGTGTGTGTAGGGTAGTGTTACTGTGCGGGGATCGCTGGTCAATGTGGACTCGGCGGGTCGAAGGGCCTGTTTCCGCGCTGTATCCCTAAATTAAACAAAACTAAGCAAGGAGTTTTGTCAGTGCGCTGGTGAGGCTGAATACAAATGCTGAAGCACCACCTTAAAGAACTCCATTGCGGCAATATTTGAGGAAGTGACTTTAAGATTTGTTCTCATGACTGGTTCATCTACAGGAAGAGTCATGGAATCATACAGCATAGAAACAGGCCCTTCGGCCCAACTTGCCCATGCCAACCAAGATGTCCCATCTACCTAGTCCCACCGGCACGTGTTTGGCCCTTATCCCTCCAAATCTTTTCTATCCGTGTAACCTCTCCAAATGCCTTTTGAACGTTGTTGCAGTAGACAATAGACAATAGGTGCAGGAGGAGGCCATTCGGCCCTTCGAGCCAGCACCGCCATTCAATGTGATCATGGCTGATCATTCTCAATCAGTACCCCGTTCCTGCCTTCTCCCCATACCCCCTGACTCCGCTATCCTTAAGAGCTCTATCCAGCTCTCTCTTGAATGCATTCAGAGAATTGGCCTCCACTGCCTTCTGAGGCAGAGAATTCCACAGATTCACAACTCTCTGACTGAAAAAGTTTTTCCTCATCTCAGTTCTAAATGGCCTACCCCTTATTCCTAAACTGTGGCCCCTGGTTCTGGACTTCCCCAACATTGGGAACATGTTTCCTGCCTCTAACGTGTCCAACCCCTTAATAATCTTATACGTTTCGATAAGATCTCCTCTCATCCTTCACATCCAACGTACAGAGCATCCCGGTTTGCGCAATGGAGGTTTCCACTATAAATTGTCAACAGTGTCACTCCTGTTTTGAGTGTAAAATAAATTCACACACACACGGATCCAAGCTATGCCTGTCTTTTTGTTGGGCACGCGGAATAATCCTTATTCCAAGCCTATTTGAGATCATGCCCCCAACTCTTTCTCCGATATACTAAAGACAACGGCAGAGACCCGGGTTCGATCCCGACTACTGGTGCTCTCCGTAAAGAGTTGGTACGTTCTCCCCGTGGGTTTTCGCCCGTTTCCTCCCACACTCCAAAGAGGTACAGGTTTGTAGGCTAATTGGATCTGGTAAAATTGGAATTTGTCCCTGGTGTGAGTAAGGTGGTGTTAGTGTGCGGGGATCGCTGGTCGGTGCAGACTCGGTGGGCCGTACGGCCTGTTTCCGCGCTGCATCTCTGAACTAAGCTACAGTAAAGGCGGATGGCATCGCCTCCAATACCTTGCGGCCCCAGTACGTAGATGTGTACCGTGTCCGCGGACGACCATAAAGTGAACAATGGGGAAAATTCTATGGTGTAGCAAACAACAGCATTGTGCCACATGATGACATTTACAGGCCCACAAAATTACATACCCTGTCCACCCACAAATAACCACAGTGACCTGAGGAGAATGAGATTGGTTGGCATCCAAGAAAATGATCTATTGCTCACCATTAGACAAAGGACAACCTACCTATATTTGCACAATGTCTTTCATAACCAGGACATCTCAAAGAACCCCTTGAGCATATTCTTGAAAACGTTGGCACCTTCGCCAAGGCCAAAAGACAATAGACAATCGGTGCAGGAGGAGGCCATTCGGCCCTTCGAGCCAGCACCGCCATTCAATGCGATCATGGCTGATCATTCACAATCAGTACCCCGTTCCTGCCTTCTCCCCATACCCCCTGACTCCGCTATCCTTAAGAGCTCTATCTAGCCAACACAGATGATTCAAGTGTTCACCAAACACCAACTGCTCTGCCTGTATGATTTTGCTTCAATGACCAGTACATAGTCATTGGAAGGAATCAGAAAACAGCAGGACAAATTACAGTACGCATTGGGTTAAAAAAAAGTTCCAATGCTCAGCCATAGTTCATAAATCATAGGAGCAGAATTAGTCCATTCGGCCCATCAAGTCGACTCTGCCATTCAATCGTGGCTGATCCCTCTCCCCCTCCTAACCCCACTCCCATAACCCCTTGACACCGGTACTAATCAAGAATCTATCGTTGCCTTAAAAATATCCATTGACGGCCTCCACAGCCTTCTGCAGCAAAGAACTCCACAGATTCACCACCCTCTGACTAAAGAAATTCCTCTTCATCTCCTTCCCGAAGGAACGCCCTTTAATTCTGAGGCTGTGCCCTCTGATCCTAGTCCCTCCCACCGACGGAAACATCTTCTCCACATCCACTCTATCCAGCCCTTTCACTATTTGAGTAAGTTTCAATGTCACCCCCCCCCCCCCCCACTCCCTCATTCTTCTAAACTCCAGCGTGTGGAGGCCCAGTGCCATCACGTTCTCTGTTGTCAAAAGATTGGCAAGCCGCAGTAAAAATCAAACACATTCCCCCAATGCAAAACCTCTATCGTCATCTGGCAACTGTTCCTCAGGCTTCAGCCTCTGATGAAAACATCAGCTGAGGTGACATTTGGTGTTCTCTGTTTGTTAATCGTCACTGGTACTTGAGGGGGCACGAGTCGTAAGGTTCTGGGCTTTCCGATGTCAGTCATCTTCTTGGCATTATCACTTAATGAGCTCCCAGCAGTACAGAAGCTACAGACTGTGACAAAGCAACAGTCTGCCAGTTGCCACTTCACAACACACTAACGCACTCCTCAGTATATTATAATGATGCCTGCAGCCTAGTATAAAGATGTGTTTAACTTCAGGGCCTCAATCTCCAGATTTGCTCAAAAGTATTTTGCCAAGGTTAAGAAATTGTCAAATATTCATAACATAAGGACTCTTCCACCCCCCCCCCCCCCCCCCCCCCCACCCCACTCATCAAAAATGCTGTAATTGCTGGGAAATCTGGACAAAAAAGTCAATGGATACATTTAAGGCAGAGATAGATACATTCTTGATTAGTACGGGTGTCAGAGGTTGCGGGGAGAAGGCAGGAGAATGGGGTTAGGAGGGAGAGATTGATCAGCCATGATTGAATGGCGGAGTAGAATTGAAGGGCTGAATGGCCTAATTCTGCTCCTATCACTTACGAACTTATGAAATACTCAGCAAGTCAAGCAGCATCTCCTTTTAAAACACAAAGCGCTGGAGTAACTCAGCAGGTCAAGCAGCATCTGTGGAGGGTATGTGGGTAAATTGGCTTGGTGTAAATGAAAAAAATATTGCTAGTGTGTAGGATAGGGTTAATACGCTAGGATTGCTGGTCGGCGTGGACCCGGTGTGGGCCGAAGGGCCTGTTTCCGCGCCGTATCGCTAAACTAACCTAATTAACCTACAAACCTGCACGTCTTTGGAGTGTGGGAGGAAACCGAAGATCTTGGAGAAAACCTACGCAGTTCACTGGGAAAACGTACAAACTCCGTACAGAAGGCACCCTTAGTCAGGATCCGAACCCGGGTCTCTGTCGCTGTAAGGCAGCCACTCTACCACAGCGCCACCGTTGTAGTCACGAGCCCAGCATTTGCAGTTTCTTGTGTCAGCATCTCCTTTCATTTGTTCTGGTAAATGGTTATAGTCTGAGGCATTATTTATATTCCTATCTCCAAAAGTGCTGTTGGACACACCGAGTATTTTGCAGCATTTTTAGGTTTCAATTTTTCCACCCACAACAAATATGAAAGGTGTTGCTGTGTGAAAGTGACAGATCAAAATTAAAAAACGCAATCTCAAAGGCACTCTTTTAAGGCGCATCCCGATTGCGCGGCTGGTAAAGCCGCTGCATTGCAGTGCTAGAGACCTGGGTTCGATTGTGACCTTGGTTGCTATCTGTGTGGGTTTTACATGTTCACCCTGTGACCATGTGGATTTCCTCCAGGTGCTTCGGTTTCCACAACCCACAGACATAGACAATAGACAATAGACAATAGGTGCAGGAGGAGGCCATTCGGCCCTTCGAGCCAGCACCGCCATTCAATGTGATCATGGCTGATTATTCTCAATTAGTACCCCGTTCCTGGCTTCTCCCCATACCCCCTGACTCCGCTATCCTTAAGAGCTCTATCTAGCTCTCTCTTGAATGCATTCAGAGAATTGGCCTCCACTGCCTTCTGAGGCAGAGAATTCCACAGATTTACAACTCTCTGACTGAAAAACTTTTTCCTCATCTCTGTTCTAAATGGCCTACCCCTTATTCTTAAACTGTGGCCCCTAGTTCTGGACTCCCCCAACATTGGGAACATGTTTCCTGCCTCTAACGTGTCCAACCCCTTAATAATCTTATATGTTTCGATAAGATCCCCTCTCATCCTTCTAAATTCCAGTGTATACAAGCCTAGTCACTCCGGTCTTTCAACATACTACAGTCCCGCCATTCCAGGAATTAACCCAGTAAACCTACGCTGCACGCCCTCAATAGTAAGAATATCCTTTCTCAAATATGGTGACCTTATATGTTTCAATAAGATACATAGGTTTGTAGGTTAATTAGCCTCTGCCCTCTCAACGTGCAGGATGTTAATGCAAAAGTGGGATAGCATAGAACTAGTGTGAACAGTCGATCGACGGTCAACATGGACTAAGTAGGCCGAAGGGCCTGTTTCCGTGCTGTATCTTTCATTCAATTTAATTAAGAAATGAATGAGGGTCACTACTTGCAACAAGAAATGATGGCCACAGGTAGTTTAGGAGGAAAGGGGTGATTTAAAACCAAATTTAAAAATGCAAACCACGGTTTTGCAAAGAGTAGAAGGATGAGGGGGGATCTTATTGAAACATATAAGATAATTAGGGGATTGGACACATTAGAGGCAGATAACATGTTCCCAATGTTGGGGGAGTCCAGAACAAGGGGCCACAGTTTAAGAATAAGGGGTAGGCCATTTAGAACGGAGATGAGGAAGAACTTTTTCAGTCAGAGGGTGGTGAAGGTGTGGAATTCTCTGCCTCAGAAGGCAGTGGAGGCCAGTTCGTTGGATGCTTTCAAGAGAGAGCTGGATAGAGCTCTTAAGGATAGCGGAGTTAGGGGGTATGGGGAGAAGGCAGGAACGGGGTACTAATTGAGAGTGATCAGCCATGATCGCATTGAATGGCGGTGCTGACTCGAAGGGCTGAATGGCCTACTCCTGCACCTATTGTCTATTGTCTATTATCATAGTTAATGAATCTGAATGAGTTTAAGAGTTGAAGTTGAGAAAAGAGAAGTGTCTATGAACTTTGTTTATATCTAGCACCAGAAGGCATCTATTTTAAGTGCTTCTTAAACTTCACACCCTGAGCTAAAGTTAAAGCTCCTAAAATGGAAAGATGTGACTGATGGCATCCGACAGCATCCTGACCGTGCTGTAACTATTCAGTGAAGTTATAAACATCTTAAATGATGGGCATAGGAAATCACATAGCCTAGCCTGCTGATAATAGAAAAATAGGTAGCACTGTAAAGACAAGAGCATTACAGTTGTAAAGAGAGAATAAAAAAGTTTAACGCGTTATAAAGAGAAATTTCCAATATGAAGAAAGTGGTGCATTCCGGCAAATAGATTTCAACATGGGCCAAATGAGGTTTTCACCTTCGACCTAAAAAGATGGCACTGGAGAGTGGCAACACTTTGCATGCCCTTCCCAGGGAAGGATCGACTATAATTTGATACAATCGCTCTGCTTGTTTAAATCACCTTTCTCCCTGTAAGTATGGCACCATTTCTAAATGTTCTACAATGCTGAGAGCTATATTTTGCACTTTGTATATTCCCCTTTGCTCGACCTATCGTATTAGACTTGATTGTATTTATGTACAGTATTATCTGATCTGATCGGATAATGTGCAAAAGCGAAGCTTTTCCATATTCCTCGGTAGACAGTAGTTCTGTCTACCGAGGAAAACAACCTACGACAACTGAAGTCATTGAATGGCGGTGCTGGCTCAAAGGGCATACTGCACCTATTGTCTATTGTCTCACAACGCCAGAGACTTGTGCTCAATCCTGCCCTCCGATGCTGTCTGCATGGAGTTATAGACAATAGACAACAGGTGCAGGAGGAGGCCATTCGGCCCTTCGAGCCAGCACCGCCATTCAATGTGATCATGGCTGATCATTCTCAATCAGTACCCCGTTCCTGCCTTCTCCCCATACCCCCTGACTCCGCTATCCTTAAGAGCTCTATCTAGCTCTCTCTTGAATGCATTCAGAGAATTGGCCTCCACTGCCTTCTGAGGCAGAGAATTCCACAGATTCACAACTCTCTGACTGAAAAAGTTTTTCCTCATCTCCGTTCTAAATGGCCTACCCCCTTATTCTTAAACTGTGGCCCCTGGTTCTGGACTCCCCCAACATTGGGAACATGTTTCCTGCCTCTAACGTGTCCAACCCCTTAATAATCTTATACGTTTCGATAAGATCCCCTCTCATCCTTCTAAATTCCAGCGTATACAAGCCCAGTCGCTCCAGTCTTTCAACATATTCAGTTTGCACGTTCTCCCTGGGAAAGGGGGGGGTTTCCTCCGGGTGCTCCGGTTTCCTCCCCTACTCCAAAGGCGTGCGGGTTTGTAGGTTGACTGACTGGCCTCTGTAAATCGCCCCAGATGTGAAGGGAGTGGAAAAGAAAAGTGGGATAATATAGAACTAACGCGAACGGGTGATCGATGGGTCGGTGTGGAATTGATGGGCCAAATTAAGTTAAAGTAGCCTAACCCATATTCCCATTAGGACATCCTAACCAAAATATGACACATGATGTCAAAGCATGAAACATTATGGTTAACATCACGTTTTTACCACTGGAAACAATCATGTAGTGGACCACAGGATGAAATTTAGAAACGAAGAACTGCAGATGCTGGTTACTCCAGCAGACAAAGTGCTGGAGTAACTCAGCCGGTCAGGCACCGTCTCTGGAAAACGGACAATTAAGAGAATGAAAGAAAGGTTCTTCACCAAGAGATTCAGCATTCGGACTAAGGATTTCCATCGTTTAAGAGTACTTACCTACTTAGTATTCACTGAAAAGGCTGGGGATAAAATAGTAGAGCTTGTCCATTGAAGACGCCAAACATGCATTACAACTTCTCTGCCACTGAATATTGACATTTGAATGTTTGGCACCACCTTTTTCTTATTCATGAAGTGCTGGAGTGACACAGCAGGTCTGGCAGCATCTCATGTTCAGAAGTGATCGGAGCAGTATGAGGCCATTCGGCCCATCAAGTCTACTCCGCCGTTCAATCATGGCTAATCTGTCTCTCCCTCCTAACCCCATTCTCCTGCCTTCTCCCCATAGCCCCCGACACCAGCACTCATCAAGAATCTGTCTATCTCTGCCTTAAAAATATCCACTGACTTGGCCTCCACAGCCTTCTGTGGCAATGAGTTCCACAGATTCACCACCCTGGAAAACATGGATAGGTGACGTTTTGGGTCGGGATCATTGCATTCACCTGACCATGTTGTGCAGAGATGCTGCCCTGACCTGCTGAGTTACTCGAGCACTTTTTTGTTGTTGTAAATTAGCGTCTGCAGTTCCTTGCTTCTCCTGGACGTTGTGTTTGAGAGCCTGGCACTGAATGATTGTGCAGTCAGATGTCCAGGACAGTGTGTGTGTGTGGGTGTGTGTGTCGGCCAGACCAAACACACTCAAAGCTCTTCCCTTCATGGACTGCGTCACTGCAGAGCTGCAACTGGATCCGGATCCGGATCCTGCATGCGGATCTGGATCCGGGATTTCACTGTGGTCTTTGGGTCAAGGAGCAGGGTAAAGTCATGAACGGCTGCTGCGATTTGCACAGCAAATCACGAGGATTTGGGGGCGTTAGGGTGACGGGTTTGGACTTGGGATCTGGGAGATTTAGAGACCCTGCCGACCTCCGCACCAACCAGCATTCCCCGCACACTAAAGCCCCTGTCCCACTTAGGCGATTTTTTAGACGACTACGGGCGACTAGGCTGTGTCCACACGGTCGTCGTGGTGTCACCTGTACGGTCGGTCGTGTGTAGTCTCCTAAGAGTCGTAGCGTCTTTCTGGTCGCTGCTGGATTTTGTAATGTTCAGTCAGAGAGTTGTGAATCTGTGGAATTCTCTGCCTCAGAAGGCAGTGGAGGCCAATTCTCTGCATGCATTCAAAGGGAGAGCTAGATAGAGCTCTTAAGGATAGCGGAGTCAGGGGGTATGGGGAGAAGGCAGGAACGGGGTACTGATTGAGAATGATCAGCCATGATCACATTGAATGGCGGTGCTGGCACGATGGGCCGAATGGCCTCCTCCTGCACCTATTGTCTATTAAAAAATTTTGGCGACTGTTAGTTTGACGCCAATGAGCTTAGCTTGACGTCTCCAGACGTAGGTGCTGTTGTAGGTTGTCGCCAGGTGATGTAGGTTGTCGCCAGTGCTGACTTCGGTGAATTCTATTGGCGACTACCTACGTCAACCGGCGACAGGTACCGGCGTCGAAGCCGGAGGCGAAAATGACCGGAATTGTCTTCAGTTGTTGCCGACACGGTCGTAGCTTGTCGCGGGGTAGACGTAGGTTGACTTCAGTTGTCGTAGGTTGTAGCCTGCGTGGTCATAGGTTGTCGTAGGCGCGGTCGTAGGTGGACGTCCGAAGTCGCGACGACTGGGTTGCTGGTTGTCGGTAGATTGCCGTAGCTTGACGTCGACTAGGTGGTAGGTTGTTGGAGCTTGTCATAGACATTGTCGTGGTGGGGGGGGGTCCAGTCATCGGCAGTTGCCTAAAAAAATCGCCTACGTTTTTAGGCCCTTAACACCATCCTACACACACTAGGGACAATTTACACTTATACCAAGCCAATTAACCTACAAACCTTTACGTTTTTGGAGTGTGGGAGGAAACCGAAGATCTCGGAGAAAACCCACGCAGTCACGGGGAGAACGTACAAACTCCGTACAGACAGCAGCCGTAGTCAGGATCGAACTCGGGTCTCTGGCGCTGTAAGCACTGTAAGGCAGTAACTCTACCGCTGCGCCAGCGTGCTGCGCCACCCCCTTTATATTGAGGGTGGTTGGCGCACTAGTTCCATGCTGGTTGGTTGGATGACAGTGTTGGGGAAGATGGAGGGGCAGGTTGTTTTGGAGAAATAGAGATCTGAAAGATGGGCTGGGAGTTGGCTTAATGTTCCTTAGAGAAGAGCAAATTGGTCATTAAATCAGTGGAGAGATTTGGAAGGGGATTGATGGGAGTCTGGCTGATGAAATCATTATGAAACTGGATTAAGGTTATAATAGGGAAAGGTGTATAATGATGATGTGGTCAAGATGACAAGAGGTTGCGAATGTCTTGATATTAAGCTCCATTACATGAGAACCTCTCTGCCTGTCCCATTGAGTTTCTCCAGTATTTTGTGTCTATCTTTGGTGTAAACCAGCATCTGCAGTACCTTTCTATCCATTGCTGGACAACACAAGTTGGGATCTGCTCAGGAAGTCCTTCATTTCCCACTTGATATACACAGACATAGGAGGAGGAGCACCTACATCTATTGGAAGGATAATGGGTACAACAAATAATGCAAGATAAAGTTTGATTAAAGATCTCCAATGAGGTAGTTGGGAGGTCAGAACTGCACTCTAGCTGATGGAAGGTCCATTCAGTTGCCTGATTACAGCTGGGAAGAGAAACTGTCCCTGATTCTGGAGGTGTGTGTTTTCAAACTTCTGTACCTCTTAGGGGTGAGAGGGGTGAAGAGGGAGGGACCGGGGTCAAACTGGTCCTTGTAGAGAAGTACGAGAAGATAAAAACTCTTTTGAGTCTGAAGAAGGGTCTCAACCCGAAAGGTCACCTCCTCCTTTTCTCCAGAGATGCTGCCTGACCCGCTGAGTTACTCCAGCTTTTTGAGTCCGTCTTCGGTATAAACCAGCATCTGCAGTTCCTTCCAGCACATAAAACTATGGTGTTCAATTGGAAGATATTGCAGAATGAAAGCAAGATTTAAACATCTCCACAAAATGTTGGGGCTTGTGATTTTTGCTGCCTGGTTAAGAGATTGCAACCGAGAGCATATGTAAATACAGTCACATCACGAAATGAAAATGTGTCAGAATTTAAAGCAGTTATAAATAGAAATGAAAAGAGTGGATGATTTTTTAATTACAGTGCTGCAAGATTTACCGAGGTGAAGCTTTGAGGTGCATTAAACAATGTCACCTCACTTATGTCAAGTGTGTCAACAGATTTTCTGAATGAAAGCCTCATTTTAATGGTAGCTTTTATTACTTTCCAGGAGCGATTTTGCCACTGTTTAAATCTTGCTTTCATTCTGTAACATCTTAGAATTGAGCACAATAGTTTTATCTTTCACCCAGAGAGTTGTGAATCTGTGGAATTCTCTGCCACAGAAGGCAGTGGAGGCCAATTCACTGGACGTTTTCAAGAGAGAGTTAGATTTAGCTCTTAGGGCTAACGGAATCAAGGGATATGGGGGAAAAGCAGGAACGGGGTACTGATTTTGGATGATCATCCATGATCATATTTAATGGCAGTGGTGTATCTCTAAACTAAACAACAACAAAAACCCTCCATACTTCCACAGTCTGGTATTTGTGCGAATCTAGACCAGCCAAACGGGGGAATTTAGGAATGGACAATAAATGGTGCCAGTATTACATCTTGTGAATAAATAAATAGTGAGTTAAGCGCGGCACGGTGGCGCAGCGGTAGAGTTGCTGCTTTACAGCGCCAGATAGGCTGGTTCGATCCTGACTACTTGTGGTGTCTGCACGGAGTTTGTACATTCTCCCAGTGACCACGTGGGTTTTTTCCAGGAGCTCTGGTTTCCTCCCATACACCAAACACGTGCAGGTTAATTGAATTCGGTAAAATAGTGCATTTTCCCTAGCGTGTCGTATAGTGCTAGTGTACGGGGTGATTGCTAGTCAGCCGGGACTCGGTGAGCCAAAGGGCCTGTTTCTGCGCTGCATCTCTAAACTCTAAACTAAACACTATTACATCTTGTGAATGAATAAATAATAAGTTGACCCTTCTATTGATCTGTCCAAGCGGTGAAAGTGGAATCTGCTATTCTGGGAGTATAAGAAAATAACTGCAGATGCTGGTACAAATCGATTTATTCACAAAATGCTGGAGTAACTCAGCAGGTCAGGCAGCATCTCGGGAGAGAAGGAATGGGTGACGTTTCGGGTCGAGACCCTTGTTCAGACTGAAGAAGGGTCTCGACCCGAAACATCACCCATTCCTTCTCTCCCGAGATGCTGCCTGACCTGCTGAGTTACTCCAGCATTTTGTGAATAAATCGATCTGCTATTCTGGAATTGATCTAACACTGGGAAGTCACCAACACTTTCAGCATGCCTCATGTTTGTCCCACACGCTCCACATATCTGCTTCGCTATTAATTTTCACCACTTCTGCAGCTGTGGCACTCACGATGAGAGTCTAGGGGAGATGATCTTACAGAGGTGATCTTACATAATATGACAAGGAACATACACGTGGAAGCTCATTGATCAAAAACCAGCACGTGCAGTTCCTTCCTACACATTTCACCTGCTCCCACTGCGAAATCTCAGTGGAGTAACTCAGCGGGACAGGCAACACCTCTGGAGAACACATTTGATAAAGTTATGTGATGAAAATTCTCCAGCATAATTTGCAAAACAGCTGGATATTTGGAGAAGGTGGTGGGATCCAGGAACGTAAGATATAGAATATAATTAATTTAAATTGGCCTAATGCCTTCCCCCATTTGTTTCTTTGCTCTGATTCTTTTATTTTTTCTCCCCAGAAGAGATATCCCAGCTTTTCTCTTCTCCGCAGAGTATTAATGGATTCAATGCTCAATAGGTCTAGTTGCCTTTCGAATAGTGCAGAATCCATCACGTTGAGACGGAAGAGCAATATTTTATTTACACTAGACTAAATGGGAGAGAGACATAAAAGCACAGCAGGGAAGAACGAGGGGGCAGGTGCTGTGGGGAAGATGCTTATGAGATATCTTAGATCTAAAACCATTTAATATACAATGAATTATGTTGTTGTCAAGGGGAACAATGCAGACACATGGAATGCCACTCGATCCTACCTAAACCAATTTCATGGATGGCCAATTAATCTGTGGGATAAAGGTGGGAGCTTGATTGGGAATAACTGCATGTTTTTCAGTGAAATGTCAGAATAAAGATCAAAACACTGCACGCAAATTGGCCTCTGCCTCAATCAAACTGTACCAAGAATTCAAGCCTTTTCTAAAGCTTCCTGCAAAGATTATTTTTCAGCACCACGTTCGATTCTCCACTTCTAGCTTTCTCGTAGATGTATCTTTGCCCTTTTTCATCGACTCCTCCCTCTGGAGCAAGTTCTCTCTGAAAAAGGAAATTAGGTAGTTGCTGCAGGAAGGAACTGCAGATGCTGGTATACACCAAAGATGAGACACAAAATGCTAGAGTAACTCAGCGGATCTGGCAGCATCTCCGGGGAACATTCTGGGGTCGAGACCCTTCTTCACACAGAGAGTCGGGAGAGAGAGGAAACTAGCCTCAATGCTTCCTATTTGAATTTCTTTAGCAACAATCTCATACCGATACAGTTTCATTTCAGTCTTCCTGGTTTAGTGCGAATATATTCCCTTGTGTTGGAATTTTAGATTTTTAGATTTTTTAGATTTAGAGATACAGCGCGGAAACAGGCCCTTCGGCCCACCGAGTCCGCTCCGCCCCGCGATCCCCGCACACTAACACTATCCTACACACACTAGGGACAATTTTTACATTTACCCAGTCAATTAACCTACATACCTGTACGTCTTTGGAGTGTGGGAGGAAACCGAAGATCTCGGAGAAAACCCACGCAGGTCACGGGGAGAACGTACAAACTCCGTACAGACGGCGCCCGTAGTCGGGATCGAACCTGAGTCTCCGGCGCTGCATTCGCTATAAGGCAGCAACTCTACCGCTGCGTCACCGTGCACCACTCCCACGAAAGTGAATTGTACCACTCCCACGAAAGTGAAGTTTATCAATGCCCGCAGGGAGCCCACCAATTGAGAAAACCCCGCAGGCAGCAAAATGGCCCACAAGAACCAAAGCTAGTAGTTCCCAGTATTAAGTGTAGGAAGGAGAAGGGTCTCGACCCAGAAACGTCACCCATTCCTTCTCTCCAGAGATGTTGCCGGTCCCGCTGAGTTACTCCAGCTTTTTGCGTCTATTTTCAGTTCCTAGTATTGAACCTGGTATCCAGGGTGTTAATCAGGATGATGACGTTGGGAACACATCAACACAGTGAAAATCAGACTGGAATTGGAATTGGCTGGAGGGCAATTGAGGTCCAGAAGTTGCAGTTTAGGTGGATGCGTAATCAGGAACTGAGGGTCAGGGATCAGCTGGAGAAGCAATCAGGCGTCACAGATTGCCTTGGGGATGGATAAGCATGGAAATAATTTTGCACAGGTCACATCACCGTGCAACAAGATAGACACAAAATGCTGGAGTAACTCAGCAGGGGGAGGCAGCATCACTGGAGAGAAGGAATGGGTGACGTTTCTGGGCCGAGGCCCTTCTTCAGAGACATGCATCTGTGCACAGAGATTAATGTAAGAAAAGGCCCAGTGCCATTAGATTTTTGATAAAATTCAATCACATCCATCACATTCACAAATGTTGTTCGAGGTGATAAAAGTTCTCAGACTGTGTGCCCTTGTAAATTCCATCTAATGTTCTCTGTTAAATAGAAACATAGAAAATAGGCGCAGGAGTAGGCCATTCGGCCCTTCGAGCCTGCACTGCCATTCAATATGATCATGGCTGATCATCCAGCTCAGTAACCTGTACCTGCCTTCTCTCCATACCCCCTGATCCCTTTAGCCACAAGGGCCACATCTAACTCCCTCTTAAATATAGCCAATGAACTGGCCTCAACTACCTTCTGTGGCAGAGAATTCCACAGATTCACCACTCTGTGTGAAAAAAAACTTTCTCATCTCGGTCCTAAAAGACTTCCCCCTTATCCTTAAACTGTGACCCCTTGTTCTGGACTTCCCCAACATCGGGAACAATCTTCCTGCATCTAGCCTGTCCAACCCCTTAAGAATTTTGAAAGTTTCTCTAAGATCCCCCCTCAATCTTCTAAATTCCAGCGAGTACAAGTCGAGTCTATCCAGTCTTTCTTCATATGAAAGTCCTGCCATCCCAGGAATCAATCTGGTGAACCTTCTCTGTACTCCCTTTATGGCAAGAATGTCTTTCCTCAGATTAGGAGACCAAAACTGTATGCAATACTCCAGGTGTGGTCTCACCAATGCCCTGTACAACTGCAGCAGAACCTCCCTGCTCCTATACTCAAATCCCCTCGCTATGAATGCCAGCATACCATTCGCTTTCTTCACTGCCTGCTGCACCTGCATGCCTACTTTCAATGACTGGTGCACCACGACACCCAGGTCTCGTTGCATCTCCCCTTCTAATCGGCCACCATTCAGGTAATATTCTGCTTTCCTGTTCTTGCCACCAAAGTGGATAACCTCACATTTATCCACATTATACTGCATCTGCCATGCATTTGCCCACTCACCTAACCTATCCAAGTCACGTTGCAGCATCCTAGCATCCTCCTCACAGCTAACACTGCCCCCCAGCTTCGTGTCATCTGCAAACTTGGAGATGTTGCATTCAATTCCCTCGTCCAAATCATTAATATATATTGTAAATAACTGGGGTCCCAGCACTGAGCCTTGCGGTACCCCACTAGTCACTGCCTGCCATTCTGAAAAGGACCCGTTTATTCCTACTCTTTGCTTCCTGTCTGCCAGCCAGTTCTCTATCCACATCAATACTGAACCCACAATACCGTGTGCATCACTAAGCCCGAAGATGGCGCATCAAACCCTTCCTGACAGAGATAAACTCATGGTTCTGGCATCGTCTTTGTCAAATACTTTGCACCCTGTCCAGTATCATTTTACTATAGGGCAATTCGAAAGCCATATGTACTCAAGAGCGCTTGACTCAAATTAAGCATTATTTCTCTATTTCCTCTCCTGAGATAAAGTGTAATGTTTGGCTTACTACTGATATCATTTTATGACTTGGTCAGATATATATAGTGCGGAAACAGGCCCTTCGGCCCATTGAGTCCGCGCCGACCTGCGATCCCCGCGCACATTAATACTATCCTGCACACACACTAGGGACAACTAGACCAAGTGGACCCGTTGGGCCCAAACCTCTCCTGCATTGGTGCAGCACCCCCTCCTCCCCCACTCTCCCTCCCCCTTCCTCCCCTCCCCCTCCCTCCCCTCCTTCTCACCTCCCTCCCTCCCTCCCTCCACCCCCTCCCCTCCCTCCATCCCCCCTTGCCCTCCCCCCACTCCACCCCCCCCAACCCCCCTTATCCCCCATCCTCCCTCCCCCCACCACCTCCTCCGCCTCCCCTCCCCCCCACTCCATCCCCCTCAACCCACCGTATCCTCCCCTCCCTCCCTCCTCGCCCCCTACTCCCTCCCTCCCTCCTTCCCCCCTCCCTCCCTGGGAGATAGATTTCAACTTTAAAATGCGAATAACTTAAAAAAATATAAGATCGATTTCAATAAAACTACTTACATCATCACTAAAGTGACAATGGTGAGTAAGGTGGGCCTAAAATTGTCACGCTATCGTGTACCGTTTTGGCTGAAGTTCAGTCACAAACAAGATAACAAACGAGAGTTTTAGTATATAGATTTACACTTACACCGAGCCAATTAACCTACAAACCTGGACGTCTTTGGATTGTGGGAGAAAACCGAAGATCTCGGAGAAAACCCACGGCGGTCACGGGTAGAACGTACAAACGCCATACAGACAGCACCCGTAGTCGGGATCGAACACGGGTCTCTGGCGCTGCAAGCGCAGTAAGGCAGCAACTCTACTACCGTGCCGCCATTTCTGTAACTGCAGCAACAAGCAGGGAGATTGTGAAGAGCAGAAGGAGCAGGGGTGAAAGCATCAGTGCACAGATCCCCACATGTGTTCAGTATCGGTCTCTGTTCTGCGTAGAGTCGAATGCTTTTTAATTTCTCCCCTCTCCCATCGGGCAAAAGGTACCGAAGTGTGAAAACGCACACCTTCAGATTCAAGGACCGACCCAGCTGTTATCAGGGAACTGAATCATCCTACCACAACCAGAGAGCAGTGATGAACTACCATCTACCTCATCGGTGGCCATCGACTATCTTTCATCGGACTTTGCTGGCTTTACCTTGCACTAAACGTTATTCCCTTATCGTGTATCTAAACACTGTAAATGACTCGATTGTAATCATATATTGTCCTTCTGCTGACTGGTTAGCACGCAACAAAAGCTTTTCACTGTACCTCGGTACACGTGGCAATAAACTAAACTGAACTGAACTTAATTTTGCCTCCGTGTAGGAAGGAACTGCAGATGCTGGTTTAAACCGAAGATAGACACAGAAAGCTGGAGTAACTCTACGGGACAGGCAGCATCTCTGGAGAGAAGGAATGTGTGACGTTTTAGGTCGAGACCCTTCTTCAGATTTGCAATTTTTTAATTTTCCCTCTGTTTTTGAAGATACCATGTGTATTCATTTACAAAATGCTGGAGTAACTCAACAGGTCAGGCAGCATCTCAGGAGAGAAGGAATGGGCGACGTTTCGGGTCGAGACCCTTCTTCAGACTGATGAAATGAATTCATAATTAATTTATTAATTTTGGATGATTTAAGTTTTGGTTTGCAAATAAATTAATCTGTAAATATTCTCTTAGCGGCTAAGATGTGGCCTTAACTTTCAAGTTAGAAGTTATGGTGTTCAGTAATAGAACACGAAAAGATATTTCTGTTTTAACATGACCAGAGTTAAATAATTCTTTTATACAACCTAAAGAAGTAAATGTTTCGGTCAAATCTGAATATTGAAAATATCCACTTTAATTCTATTACGACAGATCTGAGATCTTAAACTTGGTAATAAGTCTGAAGTGATCAGTCTGAAGAAGGGTCTCGACCCGAAACGTCACCCATTCCTTCTCTCCTGAGATGCTGCCTGACCTGCTGAGTTACTCCAGGATTTTGTGAATAAATACCTTATACTTGGTAATACATCTCCGGCACCTTTACAGAGTAGTAAGAAACTGTAAACTTTGATTGTAAGGATGCGTCTTGCGGATAGAGTTAGAGTGATACCGCGTGGAAACAGGCCCTTGAGCTCAACTTGCCCACACTGACCAACGTGCCACATCTACACTAGTCCACCAGCCTGCATATGCTGCATACTCCTCGTGACCTATCCTATCCATGTACCAGTCTAAATGTTTCTTAAACATTGCAATAGTACCTGCTTCAACATCCACCAACATTTCCGTCACCTACAACGGGACCCCACCACTGGCCATATCTTCCCATCCCCTCCCCTCTCTGCGTTCCGCAGAGACCGTTCTCTCCGTAACTCCCTGGTCCACTCGTCCCTTCCTACCCAAACCACCCCAACCCCGGGCACTTTCCCCTGCAACCGCACGAGATGCAACACCTGTCCCTTTACCTCCCCCCTCAACTCCATCCAAGGACCCAAACAGTCTTTCCAGGTGAGACAACGGTTCACCTGCACCTCCTCCAACCTCATCTATTGCATCCGCTGCTCTAGATGTCAACTTATTTACATCGGCGAAACCAAGCGCAGGCTCGGCGATCGCTTCGCTGAACACCTGCGCTCGGTCCTAATTAACCAAACTGAGCTCCCGGTGGCCGAGCACATCAACTCCCCCTCCCATTCCCAGTCTGACCTTTCTGTCATGGGCCTCCTCCAGTGCCATAGTGAGGCCCACCGGAAATTGGAGGAACAGCACCTCATATGAACATTGACTTCTCCAACTTTAGATAGTTCCTCTGTCCCTCTCTTCCCCTCCTCCTTCCCAGATCTCCCTCTATCTTCCTGTCTCCACCTATATCCTTTCTTTGTCCTGCCCCCCTGACATCAGTCTGAAGAAGGGTCTCGACCCGAAACGTCACCCATTCCTTCGCTCCCGAGATGCTGCCCGACCTGCTGAGTTACTCCAGCATTTTGTGAATAAATCGATTTGTACCAGCATTTGCAGTTATTTTCTTATCCTGCTTCAACGAACCTCCTCCGGCAGATCGTTCAATACACCCACCACCGTTGGTGTGAAAAAGTTACTCCTTAGGTTCCTTGTAAATCTTTGCCCCCCCTCACCTCAAAGTGACAGACAAAATTAAAGAATGAAAGCGGAAAGATATTTTATTTTGTGAATTATGGCGCAAATAAGTTTCAGAGCAGTTCCCTTAATGAAGCTTAAACAAATCTCTGTGAAGCTCGACCTTTTTCATCGTTCTTATACTAAGAAATGCTGAAAGATTCCATCAAAGTGGCGCAAATTTTGCTTTTTATTTTTGGTTGTGGAACACCCAAAGAAGGGCAGCATATTCAAGATGCTTTATTCTCACATGGTACAGTGAAAAGTCATTATTATTTGCGTACAACCTGGTTAAGTCACACAGAAATCTTCACCTCGGCAGAACCCAGAGGTGGAGTAACTCAGCGGGACAAGCAGCATCTCTGGAGAGAAGGACTAGGTGACGTTTCGGGTTGAGACCATATCGAGACGTATAAGATTATTAAGGGGTTGGACACGTTGGAGGCAGGAAACATGTTCCCAATGTTGGGGGAGTCCAGAACAAGGGGCCACAGTTTAAGAATAAGGGGTAGGCCATTTAGAACGGAGATGAGGAAAAACTTTTTCAGTCAGAGAGTTGTAAATCTGTGGAATTCTCTGCCTCAGAAGGCAGTGGAGGCCAATTCTCTGAATGCATTCAAGAGAGAGCTGGATAGAGCTCTTAAGGATAGCGGAGTGAGGGGGTATGGGGAGAAGGCAGGAACGGGGTACTGATTGAGAATGATCAGCCATGATCACATTGAATGGCGGTGCTGGCTTGAAGGGCTGAATGGCCTCCTCCTGCGCCTATTGTCTATAATCCTTGTCAAGGATTCTTTCCACCCCCTGCGGTGCCCAGCGGTCCCGGAAATCCCCGAGGATGCCCGTGGACAGCGCGTAGTCCCTCTCCAGTACCGCTAGGGTGCGAACGTGACCCCGGAAAAGGGGCAGGCTGTCAGTTCGGGCGGAGCCCTCTTCCGCCTGGCGCCGTGACTCGCGGATGGCCAGCTTGGCCAGACCAAGGAGCAACCCAACCAGGGCATCTTCAACCCTGCGCACAGGGTGTGCCGGGTCCGCCTTGGTTCTCGGCAGCGCCCCCACCGGGTCTCTCTTCGCTCTCTGCGGCCCTCTTTGTTCTCGGCTGCATGTCTACTCTCTGCTGCCCCCCGCCGGATACCTCTTTGTTCTCGACGGCCCGCCGGTCGTTCACCTCCGCGGCGGATCCCGTGAGTCTTCTGCCGCCGCGCAAATCATCCCGGGAGTCTTGCATCGTACTATACTGGTGCAAAACGTCACCCATTCCTTCTCTCCTGAGATGCTGCCTGACCCGCTGAGTTACCCCAGCATTTTGTGATACCTTTGATTCGTACCAGCGTCTGCAGTTATTTTCCTACACAGAGTGCTGGAGGAACTCAGCGGGTCAGGCAGCATCTGTGGAGGGAACGGATAGGTGACGTTCAGGGTCAGGACCCTTCTTGAGAACCATCAATCTCGAGAAGGGTCCTAACCCACCCCACCCCCCCAACAAATAATAATCGCCCATCCATTCCCCCCCCCCCCACAGATGCTGCCTGACCCGCTGAGTTCCTCCAGCACTTTATGTTTTAGACAATAGACAATAGGTGCAGGAGGAGGCCATTTGGCCCTTCGAGCCAGCACCGCCATTCAATGTGATCATGGTTGATCATTCTTAGTCAGTACCCCGTTCCTGCCCTCTCCCCGTACCCCCTGACTCCGCTATCCTTAAGAGCTCTATCTGGCTCTCACATGAATGCATTCAGAGAATTGGCCTCCACTGCCTTCTGAGGCAGAGAATTCCACTGCTGAAGATTCCAGCATTCAAAGACGTACAGGTATGTAGGTAAATTGGCTTGGTAAATGTAAACATTCTCCTGAGTGTGTGTAGGATAGTGTTAATGTGTGGGGATCGCTGGTCGGCGCCGACCCAGTGTTTCCGCGCTGTATCTCTAAACTAAACTGATCTAAAAATCTGAAGTTCCAAGTGCCTCTCTTGTAATTTACTGGGTTTTTCTGCAAACACATGTTCTCAGACCTTATTATTTTCTTTATGCCTTGTTGCACAGGAATGAATACTGGATGATATAATGACCTACATTCCACATTCACCCAGTGCAATTCCAGGTAACATCATCGACATGGGAATTTCTAAGTCTGGCCATGAGATTTTAAATTGGTATTTTGGGAAATGGTTGCCGTGTTAATCTCAATGAAGATGTTTTCTTTCCTCGGGTTAACATTACTTTTGGTTTCCGATCTTCTAATTAAATTGAGATCCTTAAGCTAGAATTTGTGCGGGTTTTAAAAGTTTTTTTTAAAAAAAGATCACTGAAAAAGAATGAATAAAGTAGCATGCTTTAACTTGATAGATTGAAATGCTATCAGTGTGGATAAGCCTGCAGAGAAGTTAACCTTTTCTAGTGGCAGCTCTTGTTTTGCAAAGGATGTTTCCGTTTAGTATAGATCAGGTAGATGCACGGTCTGTAAGAAAGAACTGCAAATGATGGTTTACATTGAAGGTAGACACAAAATGCTGGAGTAACTCAGCGGGACAAGGCAGCATCTCTGGAGAGAAGGAATGGGTGACATTTCGGGTCGACACCCTTCTTCAGACAGAGTCTCTTGCCCAGAGCAGGTGAATCGAGGATTCGAGGACATAGGTTTATGGTGAGGGGGAAAACGATTTAATAGGAATCTGATGGGTAGCTTTTTCACACAAAGGTTGCTGGGTGTATGGAACAAGCTTTCAGAGGAGGTTGTTGAGGCCGGGGCGATCCCAACATTTGAGAAACAGTTAGACTGATACATGTGTAGGAAAATAACTGCAGATGCTGGTACAAATCGAAGGTATCACAAAATGCTGGAGTAACTCAGCAGGTCAGGCAGCATCTCTGAAGAGAAGGAATGTTCCTTCTCTCCAGAATCCACACATTCCTTCTCTCCAGAGATGCTGCCTGACCTGCTGAGTTACTCCAGCATTTTGTGACACCTTAGACAGATACATGGATAGGTTTAGAGAGGTATGAGTCGAATGCAAGCAGGTGGGTGCGGTGACGCGGCCATTGAGTTGATGCCTTACAGCGCCAGAGACCCAGGTTTGATCCTGACTAAGGGTGCTAGCTGTACAGAGTTTGTACGTTGCAAGGGAAAGCTCCCGGGGAGAGATGAGCGCACCAGGGTGTCTCGGAGACCAAGGCCTCTGCGGACAGCCGGAAGAGGTAGGAATGGGAAGAATTGAATGGTGATGGAATGGTGAATGAGCTGCAGAAAATGCAGGAGAATAGACAATAGGTGCAGGAGGAGGCCATTCAGCCCTTCGAGCCAGCACCGCCATTCAATGTGATCATGGCTGATCATTCTCAATCAGTACCCCGTTCCCGCCTTCTCCCCATACCTCCACATCTCCTCCACTATCCTTACCTGGGTAAGGATAGACCCAGAACCTGGGTCTCTGGCGCTGTGAGGCAACGGCTTTATTGCTGCGCCACCGTTCTCACGTAAGAGTGAGAACAATTCTGCCAGATAGGGGAGAGCGCAAGTTGAGGGGAACAGGCCCATTGTCTGTTCAGATCGCAGGCTGTGGAGGGAAGATTGCCAGAAGCAGTGAATTCTATGATGCTTAAAGAGCCTAGTATTTGGTACTGGGATTACGGTCAAGGGAGAGGGTAAGAGGAGGCATTCTTGGGTTTCTTCTCACTATCGTTGTTTGTTTGTGTGCACGTATGTGTGCATGTCACTTTATTTGGTATGACTGTATAGCAAACCAAATTCCTCGTATGTTGCAAAACATACTTGGCTAATAAATTACGATTACGATTATGATATGATCTATATATGTGTGTATTTGTATATATGCACACACTGAACTTTTTTCTCTCTCGTTATTATACTGTTTACAGTGTACTATGTTTACATATTCTGTTGTGCTGCTGCAAGTAAGAATTTCATTGTTCTATCTCGGACAGATGACGATAAAAACACTTGACATTGCAAAGATGTGCAGGTTGTTAAGTTAATCAGTCATTGTCAATGCAGTGCTTTGGTGAGAGGATCTGGGGTGGAGAGGGGAGTTAACAGGAATGTGGGTGCATTGATAGAATGGGTTTAGTGTAGATTAGATTAATTGGTGGTCGATTGTCTGCATGGATTTGGATGGTTCAAGGGCTTGTTTCAGATTTAGATTTAGATTTAGAGATACAGCGCGGAAACAGGCCCTTCGGCCCACCGGGTCCGCGCCGCCCAGCGATCCCCGCACATTAACACTATCCTACACACACTAGGGACAGTTTTTATATAGTATAAGAAAATAACTGCAGATGCTGGTACAAATCGAAGATATTTATTCACAAAATGCTGGAGTAACTCAGCAGGTCAGGCAGCATCTCGGGAGAGAAGGAATGGGTGATGTTTCGGGTCGAGACCCTTCTTCAGACAATTTTTACATTTGCCCAGCCAATTAACCTACATACCTGTACGTCTTGGGAGTGTGGGAGGAAACCAAAGATCTCGGAGAAAACCCACGCAGGTCACGGGGAGAACGTACAAACTCCGTACAGACGGTGTCCGTAGTCAGGATCGAACCTGAGTCTCCGGCGCTGCATTCGCTGAAAGGCAGCAACTCTACCGCTGCGCCACCGTGCCGCCCTAGTCCTCTATTGCTCTTTGACTCTACAAAGGTGCCTGTGTGCGCCAGATTGGTGCGGATGAATGTAATTGAAGATGGCATTGGCTGTATGGGCAGATGATGTAGGGATTGGTTGAAGAGTTTGTGTATTGGAGAGTACTACCCTTGTGGATTCAGAGTGCATCTGCTGTAATATGTCCTTCCGATATTGCGCTGCAGAGGACATAACAATGATAATAAAACTTTTATTAAATGTGGTACAGAGGAGAATCCTCTCAGAAGACAAGTGGAACTAATAAAACAGTAATGAAACTGCCTTTTGTACTGGGTCCTCCATCACAACATGCCTTGATTGAGAACAGTTTGGATCAATCTGTATAATCAGTCGGGAATCATCCAAAGACCATCATATACAAAATGAACGTGGAAAACAAGGACCAATTATGATGATTTATTCACTTCATCTGGTCAGATATTTGGAACCCCTTGCTAAATAGAGAGAAGTGAGTGATCCAGCATAAAGTTGCCTCTACTGAGGTCTTGCAAAATGACATTTATGCAATGTACGAGTCGTGACCAACAAATTCAAGAGAATCTCAATCATCTCGATGGGGCAATTCTTTCTTCCAGTAACACGTCCAAATATAACTCCAACATTATCACACACAGTAGATAGGTTGTCAAAGAAATAGCTCGTGAAGTATAATCTCTTCTCAGGATATTTTCCTCTGTTAGACTTTAGACTTTAGCAAAACAATGTGGAAACTGGCCCTTCAGCCCACTACAAAGATGCACATGATTGTAGGTTAACTGTAGGTCAACTCCTCCCCCTTCTGTCATGGGGTAGACTGACCTTTAACTCCCCTTCCCATTTCCAACCTGACCTTTCTGTCCTGGGCCTCCTCCGTTGTCAGAGTGAGGCCCAGCGCAAATTGGAGGAACAACACCTCCTATTTCGCTTGGGTAGCTTACACCCCAGTGGTATGAACATTGACTTCACTAACTTCAAATAGCCCTTGCTTTCCCTCTCTCTCCCCATTCACTCCCCCTTCACAGTTCTCCCACCAGTCTTACTGTCTCCGACTACACTCTATCTCTGTCTCGCCCACTCCCATGACATCAGTTTGAAGAATGGTCTCGACCCGAAACGTCACTCATTTTCTCCAGAAATGCTGCCTGTCCCGCTGTCCAGCATTTTGTGTCTACCTTTGATTTCTCTCACTTCAGGTAGCCCCAGCATTCCCTCTCACTCTATCCCTCCCCCACCCAAGCCGCATTAACTTCTCATTCTCACCCTACAAACAGCTAACAATGGCCTGTTTCCTTTATCATCGTTACTGTTTTGCATACCTTTCATTCATTGTTCTTTATCTCTCCACATCGCGTCCATATCTCTCGTTTCCCTTATCCCTAACCAGTCTGAAGAAGGGTCTCGACCCGAAACGTCACCCATTCCTTCTCTCCAGAGGTGCTGCCTGTCCCGCTGAGTTACTCCAGCTTTTTGTTGTGTCTATCTTCATAGAAACATAGACCTAGAAACATAGAAAATAGGTGCAGGAGTCGGCCATTCGGCCCTTCGAGCCTGCACCGCCATTCAATATGATCATGGCTGATCATCCAGCTCAGTAACCTGTACCTGCCTTCTCTCCATACCCCCTGATCCCTTTAGCCACAAGGGCCACATCTACCTCCCTCTTAAATATAGCCAATGAACTGGCCTCAACTACCTTCTGTGGCAGAGAATTCCACAGACTCACCACTCTCTGTGTGAAGAAATTTTTCTCATCTCGGTCCTAAAAGACTTCCCCCTTATCCTTAAGCTGTGACCCCTTAAATCTTCGGTTTAAACCAGTATCTGCAGTCCCTTCTTACACATTGCAACAGCCTGTTGTGTTACTCAACGGCCCATTCCATTAAATGATTTCCAATTCTGCTGCTTTCGCACCTGAACGAATACCGTATTCCTTCCAGGGTTTACCACACTTCAGTTACTTGCATTTGCATTCCTCCAGAGGTGTGTAAATAAGATGTCCAACCACAACCTTCAAGCACAGATTAAAAATAGCTGTTGCAAAAAAAAAAAAAAAAAAACTTCAAATGCAAAGCCTCACTTGTCAGAAAGGCTTAAGTGCAAAGGTTTCAGAGGCACAGACGTCTGAAACCAATCATTTACGATCAAAAACCATGAGTGCAGGAAAATGGAAGGGAATTAAAATGGCTTTGACTGGCATGTAATTCTGCTGATAAGATCTCCACCAAGTTGCATTTATCAGTGGCCGATAATCCTGGAATATTTCCTGTCAAATTATTTCAAGAGTTTATAGACAACCTTTGCAATGAATTTCAAGGGCAATCGTTTTAGCGTTTAATTGTCTAGTAAAATATTTTACCGGGACGTTTTATCGGTATGTTTGATTAACACCGATGGAAGTTAAAATTTAGTTTATCGCTACCGCTACCGAGTCCAAATATTTAAAGGCAGCAACTGTGATTTTTGAAACTGATTCAGGAATTTACAAAACATAGAAAATAAGTGGAGGAGAAGGCCATTCGGCCCATCGAGCCAGCACCGCCATTCAATACGATCATGGCTGATCATCCAAAATCAGTACCCCGTTCCTGCTTTTTCTCCATATCCCTTGATTCCTTAAGCCCAAAGAGCTAAATCTAACTCTTTCTTGAAAACATCCAGTGAAAAGCAAACAGCGGGTCGAGCAGCATCTGTGGAGGGAAATTGACAGACGACGTTTCGAGTTATGACCCTTCCCTTCCAGTCCTTTGGGTCTCTAAGCATTTACAGCTAATTTATTAACCTTTGATTCTCGATTTAATTAAGCTGAACAGTCATCTCACATTGTAGAAGCAAGGAACTGCAGATGCTAGTTAATGCACAGAAAGACGCAAAGTGCTGGAGTAACTCAGCAGGCCAGGCAGCATCTATGGAGAACGTGGACAGGTGCCACGTTCAGGTGGAGACCCCTCTTCAGACTGTAAGGGATCTCAACCAGAAACGTCACCTGTCCACGTTCTCCAGAGACGCTGCCTAACCTGCTGAGTCACTCCAGCACTTTGTGCCATCTGACTTTCACTGCAGTCCGCCTGATATTCGACAAAGATTTGACGATCCTTGTAACTTTGGGTGCGCCCACTACAATGAACAGTGTTAATAATGCAAAAGGTCATTCGACAGCCAGAAACAGTCTGGCCCAGGATTCTCTGATTCTGTATAGGGCGGCACTGTAGCACAGCAGTAGAGTTGCTGCCTCACAGCTTCAGGGACCCGGGTTCGATCCCAACTGCGGGTGCTGTCTGTACGGAGTTTGTACGTTCTCCCTGTGACTGCGTGGGTTTTCTCCGCATCCTACTTTCCAAAGACTTGCAGGTTTGTAGGTTAATTGTCTTATGTAAATTGTTCCTAGAGTGTACAATAGAACTGGTAGAAAGGAAGGAGAGGCCTGTGCCTTCGTTCACACAAGTACTTACCTATGAAGAACTGCAGATGCTGGTTTAAACCGTAGACACAAAATGCTGGAGTAACTCAGCGGGCCAGGCAGCATCTCTGGAGAGAAGGAATGCAGAGATGCTGCCTGTCCCACTGAGTCACTCCAGCATTTTGTGTCTATCTTCGAATAGAACTAGCATACGGGTCGGTGATCGACTGCAGGTCGGCGTGGACTCTGTGTACCAAAGGGCCTGTTTCCACACTGTATCTCCAAACCAAACTGAACTTGGTTAAGAATCTGAAACCATATTGATTTCAATTGAATTTCTAGGCCTGCAGGTTAAGAGGCAAAGGGGGAGGAGTTAAGTATCAATGAACTTGTCCTATTTTAACGTTTTAAAAAAATTATTTCTGCTGTTACGCCTTTGGAATTTAATTTCATTTTTAATTGGGCATGAGAATGTTTAATAGTTTCAAAAATGTCTCTGCAGGTCCGAGATATTTAATAATTCTTAAATGCAAGAAGAGTTTGGCAGAGGTTTGTGGTCCATCCCAGGCGCTTTGCCAGCTGTCTAACCTAGTCAAGGTCAATCTGGGGATGGGGCCTCCTGATACCAGCCTAGGCCTGTCACATCAAAGATTGTGCACTCAACGTAAGAAGAGGGACTCTGAGCAATTAACCCTCCTCATCCTTTCCCTTCCTTCCTTCCTTCCTACGCTCATTTCCCATCCCAGAGTCGCGTGGGCATGCAGTGGCAGTGGGCAGTGGCGGTAGAGTCGCATGGGCATGCAGTGGTGGTGGCGCGGCGGTAGAGTCGCATGGGCATGCAGTGGCAGTGGCAGTGATGCAGCGGTAGAGTAGCTGCCTTACATTGCCAGAGACCCTGGTTCGATCCTGACTACGGGCGCTGCCTGCACGGAGTTTGTACCTTCTCCCCGTGACCTGCGTGGGTTTTCTCCGGGAGCTCCGGTCTCCTCCCACGCTCCAAAGGTGGACAGGTTTGTTGGCTAATTAGCTTGGTAGAATTGGAAATAGTCCCTAGCGTGTGTAGGTTAGCGTCAGTGCACAGATCGTTGGTCGGCGCGGACTCAGTGGGCCGAAGGGTCTGTTTCCATGCTGTATCTCTAAACTAAACTGAGTCCCACATTTCCCTTTTACCCCCCCCCCCCCCCTTTCCATCTATATCCCTCCCTCTGGCTTGACATTTCATTTCTCTTCTATCCTTATCAGACCTTCGTCAACCTTTCACTCCTTCGTCAACTAGGCCACCCATCTACCAATCAAACCTTCCTCACCTATATTGCCCCATCACTTGCCAGGCTTGGTGCCGCCCCCATCTCTCTATTCCAACCATCTCTTTCCCTCCCCCCCCACCCCCCCACTCCAATCAGTCTGAGGAAGGGTCCCGTCCCGAATCGTTGCCTGTCCATTCTCTCCACAGATGCTGCCTGACGTCTCAACACTGTTCCTCGACATAATTTATCCAATACCGCATTTATCTCAAGACTCCAGCTCTTCACGACAACCCTCCTCATCCATCCACGCGAGCGAGTATATGCAGGGATTGCGGGAACAACGATTCCGGGCTTTGGATCAAATCCAGCACAATTCAATCCGTTGCAAATAGCTGGCCATAAATTACATTCTGGGTGATGTTACAGATGTGGGTAAAACTGCCTATTGTAATAGTGAAGAATTAATTAATCTTTCTTCCAGCAGACAATATAATGCTGAAAGACTAAGTGACAACTGAGAGATGGCTGACTTACATAGCTGTAATTGAAAAGCAAATGACTGCTGCTGCTGGAAATCTGCATCCCACCAGCCTCCATTCAGCAAATTAATCTCCCCAATATCTCCCAGCTTCAATTCCACCAACAGACACAGCATCCCTTCCCTTCTTGTTTTTGGAGGGTGGCACAGTGGTAAGAATTAAGACACAAAATGCTGGAGTAACTCAGCGGGACAGGCAGCATCTCTGGGGAGAAGGTATGGGTGACGTTTCGGATCGAGATCCACAGTCTAACAAGCTTCTGGCAGACCTCCTCGTACCGTTGGGACCCACACCAGCAGTTTCTAGGTTGATAGCAGAATAAAGCAATCAAGAAGAAACGTGTGACTGGAACCAACCATATGCTTTGTAATATTGGAAGGACTGATGACAATAGGCTTATTCCACAGAAATCTAGAGAAGAAAACCATGAAGTGGGTCACGGTTTGGCACTGGGGGCAATTTCACAACTTACTAAAGCCAACTAACCTACAAACCTGCACGTCTTTGGAGTGTGGGAAGAAACCAGAGCACCCGGGGAAAACACACGGGGTCACGGGGAGAACGTACAAACTCCATACGGACAGCACCCGTAGTCTGGATTGATCATTCGTCTCTGGCACTGGAAAGGCAGCAACTCTACCACTGTGTAGGAAAGAACTGCAGATGCTGGTTTAAATCGAAGATAGACACATAATGCAGGAGCAACTCAGCGGCAAATGCAGGAGCAACTCAGCAGCAGGCAGATTTGTGACAGAGTGGTCCAAGAAGACGACCTCAACGGTGAAATCATGCTTGACTAATCTTCTGGAATTTTTTGAGGGTGTAACTAGGAAAATGGACAGTGGAGAGCCAGTGGATGTAATGTACCTTGACTTTCAGAAAGCCTTCGACAAGGTCCCACGTAGGAGATTAGTGTGCAAAATTAGAGCACATGGTATTGGGGGTAGGGTACTGACATGGATAGAAAATTGGTTGACAGACAGAAAGCAAAGAGTGGGGATTAATGGGTCCCTTTCGGAATGGCAGGCAGTAACTAGTGGGGTACCGCAAGGCTCTGTGCTGGGAACGCAGCTATTTACAATATACATTAGTGACTTGGATGAAGGGATTAAAAGTAACAGCAGATGACACAAAGCTGGGTGGCAGTGTGAACTGTGAGGAATATGCTATGAGGTTGCAGGGTGACTTGGACAGGTTGTGCGAGTGGGCGGATGCATGGCAGATGCAGTTTAATGTGGATAAGTGTGAGGTTATCCACTTTGGTGGTAAGAATAGGAAGGCAGATTATTATCTGAATGGTGTCAAGTTAGGAAAAGGAGACGTACAACGAGATCTGGGTGTCCTAGTGCATCAGTCACTGAAAGGAAGCATGCAGGTACAGCAGGCAGTGGAGAAAGCCAATGGAATGTTGGCCTTCATAACAAGAGGAGTTGAGTATAGGAGCAAAGAGGTCCTTCTACAGTTGTACAGGGCCCTAGTGAGACCGCACCTGGAGTACTGTGTGCAGTTTTGGTCTCCAAATTTGAGGAAGGATATTCTTGCTATTGAGGGCGTGCAGCGTAGGTTTACTAGGTTAATTCCCGGAATGGCGGGACTGTCGTATGTTGAAAGACTGGAGTGACTAGTCTTGTATACACTGGAATTTAGAAGGATGAGAGGGGATCTTATTGAAACGTATAAGATTATTAAGGGGTTGGACACGTTAGAGGCAGGAAACATGTACCCAATGTTGGGGGAGTCCAGAACCAGGGGCCACAGTTTAAGAATAAGGGGTAGGCCATTTAGAACAGAGATGAGGAAAAACTTTTTCAGTCAGAGAGTTGTGAATCTGTGGAATTCTCTGCCTCAGAAGGCAGTGGAGGCCAGTTCTCTGAATGCTTCCAAGAGAGAGCTGGATAGAGCTCTTAAGGATAGCGGAGTCAGGGGGTATGGGGAGAAGGCAGGAACGGGGTACTGATTGAGAATGACCAGCCATGATCACATTGAATGGTGGTGCTGGCTCGAAGGGCCGAATGGCCTCCCCCCGCACCTATTGTCTATTGTCTATAAAAGAGATGAGCAGGAATTTCTTTAGTCAGGGGGTGTTGAATCTGTGGAATTCTTTGCCACAGAGGGCTGTGGAGGCCAAGTCAATGGATATTTTTAAGGCAGAGATAGATAGATTCTTGATTAGTGCGGGCGCCATGGGTTATGGGGAGAAGGCAGGAGAATGTAGTTGAGAGGGAAAGGTAGATCAGCCATGATTGAATGGCGGGGTAGACTTGATGGAACGAATAGCCTAATTCTGCTCCCACAACCAATGAACATCGGTGAAGATGATGATGATGATGATAATGATGATGATGATGATGATGATGAAAGAGTGCCCCTAGATATCAGCAAATCAAAATTTCCACTGTTCTGAGTTAGCAGCAAAATGACTTTTTTTTAAACATTTTGCGTCAACAGACTGGCTGGTATCGTCAATATGGCCCAACGCTGCTTCACCGAACCTTGCCTCTCAGTGCGGTACAGTCATGGTAAAAGAGATTACCCGTAAATTGAACGCATTGCAGTAGGCTCCCAGGGAAAATAAGCTTTCACTTGCTCTGATGATCACTGACAATCTGGGCATTAAGGCAAAAATAATTTCCACGAGAAATGATAGTATTAATCAAGGAAAGGAACATGGCCATGAGGGTATAATCTGAAACTTAGTTTAGTTTAGTTTAGTTCAGAGATACATCATGGAAACAGGCCCTTTGGCCCACTGAGGCCACACCGACCATCAATCACCTCTTCACACAAGTTCTACGTTATCGCACTTTCTTGTCTGATTTGCGGCCACCCTTGGTTCCAGAGCCTTACTGGATTATCCGTTTTGCCTTGTGAGGCCGAGATACCGGTCCATAAAGTTGACCGGGGGTGTTGCCCATGGGAATAGATCTGCCAGCTCCATCCTGCCCAGAGTGCCAGAGCCCTGACCGGAGCCGGAGAACTCGACTTGTCGATCGGCCATGGAAGCTGGCTCTGGGTATCAGAGTTTTTGATACTCCAGCCGGGCTGGAGTTTTTTAGGGGGCAAATTTGACCCACTGAAGTCCCACTGAGGTCGCCTCACCTGGCCTAGGCTCCACATTTTCGGGGGGGGGGGGGGGGGGGGGGGGCTTCCAGGAGGGGTTTATGTCCGGATTAGGACTGACCACCAGTTGCCTGAAAATCAGTGGTGGACCAGTAATAGGCATTTGAACATAAAGGAGCTATTTTTAAAAACATGAAAAATAATGCACTTTGCGCATGTTAAACGCACACACTTTACTTTGCTTTGAAATGCTTCCATTTCAGACATGGTTATGAATCTAGTGATGATCTCATTATAACCCTTACATTCACCCATTTTAAGGACAGACCATATTCGTCCACTGGAAATTATTACAATATTGCAGTATGACTCCTTCAATATCACCCTGATAGAAATCAGTCTATTCATAAAGGCTGCAAATCACAATTTCGTATCAATGATGAATGCAACAAAAATATATTCATCAGCTAAGGCATCCATTAGATTAAGCCTGACATAACCATAAATTGCCACAATCTTCATCATTATTACCAGAATGTTAATCTTTCATCTCCTTGGCTTCTCCACCTCGTCTGACCCTCATCGCCATTCTCATGCACAACATACACAACTTTGAATTGATAAGGTGGACAACCTGTTGAGTAATTATTTTCTATATTACACTGGATGATGTAAAAGACTATTTAGGTTCTGCTCTCCTCTGCCAAAACTGCCCCCAAATTAATGGATCAATTGAAAAGCAAATCTAGTGCCTACTCTCCTAGCTTCTCTCCAGACATGGTGGAAAGACTCTAAGGGGAGTAAGAGACACCTGTGGCTGACAAGGGAAGTCAGGGACAGCATAAAAATTAAGGAGAGGAAGTATAACATAGCAAAGAAGAGTGGGAAGACAGAGGATTGGGACTCTTTTAAAGAGCAACAAAAGTTAACTAAAAAGGCAATACGGGGAGAAAAGATGAGGTACGAGGGTAAACTAGCCAATAATATAAAGGAGGATAGCAAAAGTTTTTTTAGGTACGTGAAGAGGAAAAAAATAGTCAAGGCAAATGTGGGTCCCTTGAAGACAGAAGCAGGGGAATTTATTATGGGGAACAAAGAAATGGCAGACGAGTTAAACCATTACTTTGGATCTGTCTTCACTGAGGAAGATACACACAATCTCCCAAATGTTCTAGGGGCCGGAGAACCTAGGGAGATGGAGGAACTGAAGGAAATCCACATTAGGCAGGAAATGGTTTTGGGTAGACTGATGGGACTGAAGGCTGATAAATCCCCAGGGCCTGATGGTCTGCATCCCAGGGTACTTAAGGAGGTGGCTCTAGAAATAGTGGAAGCATTGGAGATCATTTTTCAATGTTCTATAGATTCAGGATCAGTTCCTGTGGATTGGAGGATAGCAAATGTTATCCCACTTTTTAAGAAAGGAGGGAGAGAGAAAACGGGTAATTATAGACCAGTTAGTCTGACATCAGTAGTGGGGAAGATGCTGGAGTCAATTATAAAAGAGAAATTGCTGAGCATTTGGATAGCAGTAACGGGATCATTCCTGAGTCAGCGTGGATTTACGAAGGGGAAATCATGCTTGACAAATCTACTGGAATTTTTTGAGGATGTAACTAGGAAAATTGACAAGGGAGAGTCAGTGGATGAGGTGTACCTAGACTTTCAGAAAGCCTTCGACAAGGTCCCACATAGGAGATTAGTGGGCAAAATTAGGGCACATGGTATTGGGGGTAGGGTACTGACATGGATAGAAAATTGGTTGACAGACAGAAAGCAAAGAGTGGGGATAAATGGGTCCCTTTCGGAATGGCAGGCAGTGACCAGTGGGGTACCGCAAGGTTCGGTGCTGGGACCCCAGCTATTTACGATATACATTAATGACTTAGACGAAGGGATTAAAAGTACCATTAGCAAATTTGCAGATGATACTAAGTTGGGGGGTAGTGTGAATTGTGAGGAAGATGCAATAAGGCTGCAGGGTGACTTGGACAGGTTGTGTGAGTGGGCGGATACATGGCAGATGCAGTTTAATGTAGATAAGTGTGAGGTTATTCACTTTGGAAGTAAGAATAGAAAGGCAGATTATTATCTGAATGGTGTCAAGTTAGGAGGAGGGGGAGTTCAACGAGATCTGGGTGTCCTAGTGCATCAGTCAATGAAAGGAAGCATGCAGGTACAGCAGGCAGTGAAGAAAGCCAATGGAATGTTGGCCTTCGTAACAAGAGGAGTTGAGTATAGGAGCAAAGAGGTCCTTCTACAGTTGTACCGGGCCCTGGTGAGACCGCACCTGGAGTACTGTGTGCAGTTTTGGTCTCCAAATTTGAGGAAGGATATTCTTGCTATGGAGGGCGTGCAGCGTAGGTTCACTAGGTTAATCCCGGAATGGCGGGACTGTCGTATGTTGAAAGGCTGGAGCGATTGGGCTTGTATACACTGGAATTTAGAAGGATGAGGGGGGATCTTATTGAAACATATAAGATAATTAGGGGATTGGACACATTAGAGGCAGATAACATGTTCCCAATGTTGGGGGAGTCAAGAACAAGGGGCCACAGTTTAAGAATAAGGGGTAGGCCATTTAGAACGGAGATGAGGAAGAACTTTTTCAGTCAGAGGGTGGTGAAGGTGTGGAATTCTCTGCCTCAGAAGGCAGTGGAGGCCAGTTCGTTGGATGCTTTCAAGAGAGAGCTGGATAGAGCTCTTAAGGATAGCGGAGTGAGGGGGTATGGGGAGAAGGCAGGAACGGGGTACTGATTGAGAGTGATCAGCCATGATCGCATTGAATGGCGGTGCTGGCTCGAAGGGCTGAATGGCCTACTCCTGCACCTATTGTCTATTGTCTATTGTCAATGTTTGTTCCAACCTCATCTCCAACAACTAGCGGGAGAAATTCATGGACGTTTTATCTTATCTTGCACTAAACATTGTTCTCTATGTCATGTATCATCTATACGCTACATACGGCTCGATTGTAAATCACGTTCAGTCTTTCTGCTGATTGTTTTGCATGCAACAAAAAGCTTTTCAATGTACCTCGGTAGACGAAGCAATAAACAAAATTAAACTGAGTTTTGCCACTGTGGTTGGCACATCAGCCCCATCTACAGTGCGTTCAGAAAGTACTCAGACCCGTTCACTTTTTCCACATTTTGTTACGTTACAGCCTTATTTTAAAATGTATTAAAAAAAATAATTATCATCAATCTACACACAATACCCCATAATAAAAAAGTGAAAACAGGTGTTAAGAAATATTTGCAAAGTAATTAAAAAGAAATAACTGAAATATCACATTTACATATGAATTCAGACTCAGTACTTTGTTGAGGCACCTTTGGCAGCGATTACAGCCTCAAGTCTTCTTGGGTATGATGCTACAAGCTTGGCACACCTGTATTTGGGTAAATTCTCCCATTCTTTTCTGCAGATCCTATCAAGCTCTGTCAGGTTGGATGGGGAGCGTCGATGCACAGCTGTTTTCAGGTTCATCCAGAGATGTTCGATCGGGTTCAAGTCTGGGCTCTGGCTGGGCCACTCAAGGACATTCACAAACTTGTCACGAAGCCACTCCTGCATTGTCTTGGCTGTGTGCTTAGGGTCGTTGTCCTGTTGGAAGGTGAAGCTCCGCCCCAGTCTGAGGTCCAGAATGCTCTGGAGCAGGTTTTCATCAAGGATCTCTCTGTACTTTGCTCCGTTCATCTTTCCCTCGATCCTGACTAGTCTCCCAGTTTCTGCCGCTAAAAACATCCCCACAGCATGATGCTGCCTCCACCATGCTTCATCGTAGGTATGGAATTGGCCAGGTGATGAGCGGTGCCTGGTTTCCTCCAGACGTGACACTTGGCATTCAGGCCTAAGAGTTCAATCTTGGTTTCATCGGACCAGAGAATCTTGTTTCTCATGGTCTGAGAGTCCTTTAGGTGCCTTTTGGCAAACTCCAAGCGGGCTGTCATGTGCCTTTTACTGAGGAGTGGCTTCCGTCTGGCCACTCTACCATAAAGGTTTAATTGGTAGAGTGCTGCAGATATAGTTGGCCTTCTAGAAGGTTCTCCCATCTTCACAGAGGAACTCTGGAGCTCTGTCAGAGCGACCATCGGATTCTTGGTCACTTCCCTGACCAAGGCCCTTCTCCCCCGATTGCTCAGTTTGGCCGGGCGGCCAGCTCTACGAAGAATCCTGGTAGTTCCAAAATTCTTCCATTTAAGAATGACGGAGGCCACTGTGCTCTTCGGGACCTGCAATGCTGCAGAAATTCTTTTATACCCTTCCCTAGATCTGTCTATATAAGGTCCTGACACAATCCTGTCTTGGAGGTCTACGGACAATTCCTTCGTCTTCATGACTTGGTTGTTGCTCTGACATGCACTGTCAACTGTGGGACCTTATATAGACAGGTGTGTGCCTTTCCAAACCATGTCCAATCAATTTAATTTACCAGTGGTGGACTCCAATGAAGCTGTAGAAACATCTCAAGGATAATCAATGGAAACAGGATGAACCTAAGCTCAATTTTGAGTGTCATAGCAAAGGGTCTGAATACTTATGTAAATGTGATATTTCAGTTATTTTTTTTAATTACTTTTCAAAAATTTCTAAACTTCTGTTTTCGCTTCTTCATTCTGGGGTATTGTGTGTAGATTGTTGATTTTAAAAAAATGAATTTAATCCATGTTAAAATAAGGCTGTAACGTAACAAAATGTGGAAAAAATGAAGGGGTCTGAATACTTTATGAATGCACTGGACCTCCTTTTCCTAACAGATCAAACCTTTCCACTGCCCTGCCTTCAAACTAGAACCCTCCTTTAGTTTTGATTCAGTATATCTCCCATCATCTCACAAAGTTCACTTATGCTCTCTTTACCACAAAACTGCTGACCACCCAATCTCCTTTTCTAGCTCTTACGCCAGCCATGATCAGTAATGCTTCTCTTATAAGGTCATAAGTGATAGGAGCAGAATTAGGCCATTCAGCCCATCAATTCTACTCCGCCATCTAATCATGGATTGTCTATCTCTCCCTCCTAATCCCATTCTCCTGCCTTCTCCCCATAATTCTTGACATCCAAACTAATCAAGAATCTATCTATCTCAGCCGTAAAAAAATCCACTGACTTGGTCTCCCACAGCCTTCTGTGCCAACAAATTAAAGGAACGTCCTTTAATTATGAGGTTGTCACCTCTGGTCCAAGATTCTCCCACTAATGGAAACATCCTCCCCACATCCACTCTATCCAAGCCTTTCACTATTCTCTCTCAAGTATTTTTTAATGGTTCAATGGTACTTTATTTGTCACACGAAATTCATTTTTGTACACAGTTCAGTACAAGCATCACTCTTCATAAGCACTCAGATACATCTTGGATAAGTTCTCCATTGTAAGGGGTTAAACATTCGACATTTCGCCATATGGGTTTTATTGCAGGGGTGTAAAAAAAGGTGTAAAAGCTCCAGCTCGATTATGTTGCCAGGACATCCTGTTGTCAACAAGAGGCACGGTTTATGGCCAAGTGCATCCTTTGATGGTTGACCATCCTTTGATATGGGTAACTGGCTTTAAGGCTTTTGATGGTTGACCATCCTTTGATATGGGTAACTGGCTTTAAGGCTTTGATGCTTAACCATCCTTTGATGGTTAAGGGGAACATTTGGTCATATCGACTGTTCTTTGGTCCTGGGAATACCGAGGACATGTAGGTCACACAGGACACGGAGGACATGGGGGTCCTGAAGGGCACATAAAGATTTATAGGACATTGTAAAACTTGCCATATAAGGTAGCAACAGGAAATGTACTGGCACATGTATTTTGGGTATAAATATGTGTAATTGTTAGCATTCGGGGAGAGAGACTACACTAGCTTCCTGAGTGTTTCTAAACGCTCCGGTTTCTAGACTCTCTCCCACCTGGGTGAGTAGAATAAAGAGGTTATACGAATTCGGTTGTCTGACTATTCTGTTCATAGGGCACGAACTACAACACCATCTCCTTCAAATCTGCCTTGATCACTCATCTCATTGACCCTACCAACCACGCAAGCTCTCTTCCCCAAAGTCCTTGGATGTCATCTTGCCCACGAGACCCAAGCTCAACTTCCCTCAAACAGGTGTCCAAATCACGAAAACCAGAATCCCTCTCCTGCCACAGGCCACAAAAGGCTCTAATCACAGTTATCCTTTGTGACTCTACGAGAGCGATCAATCTTCATTCTTCCTGAACTAACTGCACCATTTGACATGGATGAACACACAACTCCGCTCAAAGGCTTTTTTCATTATCACCCTGCTGCATTAGAACACAGCCATGTGGTTCCATCCCGATGTTCAGCTATTCTTGGAGAATTACCTGATTCGGCAGAAGTGCCTCTCGTCGTCCTCAAGGGTCTCGGGTGGGTCATCTATTTCCCCATCAAGCTGCTGCTTTTCAGAAACATCAGCAAATGTGGGCATCAGCAGTATATTTTTGAATGAAAATGGAAAACACTTACTCCCTAGTGTCTTCCTTGCCCTTCGAATCGCTCCATATTTAGTTTAGTTTAGAGATACAGCTTGGAGACAGGCCCTTCAGCCCAGCGAGTCCGAGCCGCCCAGCGATCCCCGCACACTAACACTATCCTTCACACACTGGGGACAATTTACACTTATACCAAGCCACTTAACCTACAAACCTGTACGTCTTTGGAGTGTAGGAGGAAACTGAAGGTCTCGGATAAAACCAAAGCGGTCACGGAGAGAACGTACAAACTCCGTACAGACAGCACCCGTAGTCGGGATCGAACCCGGGTCTCAGGCGCTGCAAGTGCTGTAAGGCAGCAACTCTACCGCTGTGCCGCCCTCTTGTCAGACTACTTTGGTTTAGAGATTGCTTAGTTTAGTTTAGAGATACCGCACGGAAAGAGACCCTTCGGCCCACCGAGTCCGCGCCGACCAACAATCACCGTACACTAACACTATCCTACACACACTGAGGACAATTTACAATTTTTACCAATTAACCTACAAACCTGTACATCTCTGGAGTGTTGGAGAGAACCGGAGCACCCGGAGAAAATCCACACGATCACGTGGAGAAAGAACAATTGTGAATGATAGTACTGATTGTGAATGATCAGCCATGATCACATTGAATGGCGGTGCTGGCACGAAGGGCTAAATGGCCTCCTCCTGCACCTATTGTCTATTGTCTACAAACCCTGCACAGACAAGCACCCGTAGTCAGGATCGAACCTAGGTCACTGGCGCTGTAAGGCAGCAACTCGACCACTGTGCCACCATTCCGCCCTAATGCCCTGACTACTTGTTCAACATTTCTTGACCTTCCACCCTCCCCATATTGTCAGACTACTTGTTCAACAGTTCGTACTGGATGAACAGATATTGTCTCCAACTAACCATCAGAAAGACCAATAACAGTGAACCATTAATTCTCCTTCCCACTCCAACACAGAGCTTTCTGTCCTAGGTCTCCTCCATTGCCAGTGAGGCTAAATGCAAATTGGAGGAACAGCACCTCATATTTTGCTTGGGCAGCTTACAGTCCAGCGGTACGAGTATTGATTTCTTTCACTTCAGGTAGCCCCGAAATTCCCTCTCTCTCCACCCCTCCCCCACCCAAGCCGCACTAGCTTCCCGTTTTTACTCAACAAAGTTGCTAACAATGGCCTGTTTCCTTTAGCACCGTTACTTTTTTTGCATATCTTTCATTCATTGTTCTTTATCTCTCCACATTAATGTCTATATCTCTCGTTTCCCTTCTGCCTAGCAAGTCTGAAGAAGGGACTTGACCCGAGTCAAGCTTCTCTCCAGAGATGCTGCCTGTCCCGCTGCGTTACTCCAGCTCTTTGTGTCTATCTTCGGTTTAATCCAGCATCTGCACTTCCTTCCTACATATCCAATTAGTTCCTTGTCCACCAGCTCTCTCATTCTCACTGAATCAAGGAATATGATGTTAGCAGTGGCCTTCTCCTGCTTCTTGCAGTGTAATGACTAAGACTGTCTATTGTCACTTTTGTAGCATTGTTCGGCAGCCTCTACATCATTTATCAAACCAGACACAAGGAACTACTAGATGCTGGTTAATAAGCGAAAGGACACAAAATGCTGGAGTAACTCAGCAGTTCAGGCAGCATCACTGGAGAACATGAAAAGGTGACGTTTTAGGTCGGGACCGTTCTCCAGATCCATTCTGCAACCCAGTCCTGGCTGGATATCCTACATCTAGCCTCTTATCTTCACACGATCCAAACTCAGCGTAATCAAAATTCTACAGCTGTCCCCACAGCGGAGGGTAAACATGATAATAAAAGTACATAAAATTACCAGGGGGAAAATTAGGTTAGACAGTCAGAATCTATTCCCAACAGTAGAGGGCACAGTTACAAGGCGAGAGGGGGAAGTTTAATGGAGATTAGACGGTCGTGGACCCGTTGGGTCCAAATCTCTCCTGCGGGCCCGGCAACCCTCCCCCAACTGATCCAAAACTCTCCAGCAGTAGGAGAGCTCTCCTTACCCTGCTCTCAATGACCGCCACTCCCGTCACTTGTGCGGGTCCTGCCCCCCCCCCCCTCCGAGCGGCAACCCTCTGCGGATGCGGCGGCCATCTTACGTAAGTATTGAAGGTGAAAAATGATCGGCGGCCATCTTACGTAAGTATTAAAGTTTAAATTTTAAACTCTCCTGCGGGCCCGGCAACCCTCCGTGCAAACCTCTCCTGCAACCCTCCCCCAACTGACGATCCGTGGACCCGTTGCCGGCCAGGGAAGGGGAGAGGGAGCCGGTCACCTCGGCCCCGTGCGGCCAGCGCTGTTGCCGCCACGCTGCACCATGGGAGGAAGTACAGGCGCGGGGCACGCCACGACGGGCGCTGGTCCTCCCGGCCGGGGGGGGGGGGGGGGGGGGAGTGCATTTATTAAAGTTTATTAAGTTAATTGTTTTTTTAAAGTTTTTTTAAATGATTTATTGAGACCCTGGGGGAATGGTGAGTAGGGTGGACCTAAAATTGTCGCGCTATTGTGCACCATTTTGGCTGTCTTTCGAGAACAAATATAAGCACAAACACACAAACCCACAAATATACAAGATGAGAGTTTCAATAATATATAGATGTGCGGGGCAAGCGTTTCCTGCACAGAGAGTAGTGGCGGCCTGGTTCTTAGGTCAGGGTGGTGATGGAGGCAGAAATAACAGAGGCGTTTAAGAGACTATCAGATAGGCTATGGATCATATACAGGCAGATAAGATCAGTTTACCTTGGCATTATGTAAGGCACTAACATTGCAGGCTGAAGGCCCGTTGCTGTGCTGCACTGTTCTATGTTGCTCCTAGCTTCTCTTCCACCGCCCCAAACCCCCACCACCACCACCACAGATCCATTCGTGATTTAGATAATACGAGAGAGAAGCAATGGGAATGGGACGAAAAGGAGAGGAGGAGAAACGTCACCCATTCCTTCTCTCCAGAGATGCTGCCTGTCCCGCTGAGTTACTCCACCATTTCGTGTCCATCAAAGACATAGAGGCTTGAACTTGAATCCACCAAGGCCGCTGGGGAAGTTAAATTCGGGTAATCAAGCCGACACCATGAAGTCGCGAGATGGTCATAAAATTACACTTTGCACAGCAATTTCCTTTAGGGAAGAAACGATGGCACCCTTGCTGCACTGTGCCCAATGCAATTCCACCCTCGCATGTGGAGAGGCCTGTGCCCTCGTTCACACAAGTACTTACGCATGAAGTGTGTGGGAAAGAACTGCGTTTGCTAGTTTAAATCGAAGATAGACCTGAAACGTCACCCATTCCTTCTCTCCAGAGATGCTGTCTGGCCCACTGAGTTACTCCAGCATTTTGTGTCTGCTTATAGATGAAAATATTTGTGGGAGTATAAAAAAAACACTGCTTCTGAAGATTCAAGGTCAACGGACATCAGAGTTTAGTGGAGCACGACCATTTTCCGAATGGGGGGAGGGCAGGAGAATGTGGTTGAGAGGAAAAAATACACTGGAATTTAGAAGGATGAGAGGAGATCTTATCGAAACGTATAAGATTATTAAGGGGTTGGACACGTTAGAGGCAGGAAACATGTTCCCAATGTTGGGGGAGTCCAGAACAAGGGGCCACAGTTTAAGAATAAGGGGTAGGCCATTTAGAACTGAGATGAGGAAAAACCTTTTCAGTCAGAGAGTTGTGAATCTGTGGAATTCTCTGCCTCAGAAGGCAGTGGAGGCCAATTCTCTGAATGCATTCAAGAGAGAGCTAGATAGAGCTCTTAAGGATAGCGGAGTCAGGGGGTATGGGGAGAAGGCAGGAACGGGGTACTGATTGAGAATGATCAGCCATGATCACATTGAATGGCGGTGCTGGCTCGAAGGGCCGAATGGCCTCCTATTGTCTATTGTCTATTGAAAAGCTAGATCAGCCACGATAGAATAGCTGAGTAGACTCGATGGGCCGAATGGGCTAATCCTGCTCCTATGTCCTTCGAACTTATGAACAAAATCAGATCAGAACCTGCAGCTCAAAGCCGGGCAAGATGGACCAGAAAGGATTATATTATCGGTAGGAATACAATCCATAACACGCCTGACATATTTTTCACTCCACCGTTATTATCAAACTGGGAACCAAACTTTAATGTAGTGTAAAACGGCATACAAGGACCAGCAATAGGTGCACTTAAAAATAATGAGATAGACTGCTGAGCTTCAACATGGGACTATGTGCAAACTAACCTGCAGAAACAGCACACAATAGATCAAGCTAAGAATTGTCACAGGCAATGGACTAAATCAAGATGCTGCAGGCATGTCACCTACAGCTGTGAATAGTGGTAGAATAATTATCAACTAACGGGAGGCAAATCCATACTGGCAAACCCGTCCACGCTGTTGGCAGAGTAGAGGCGTTCGCAAACATCGTCAGCCAGAAGCGGAGAGTGGGAAATATTCCACTGCTACCTCCTGTGGTCCCCACCCTGGAGGCCCGTTGACAGCCAATTCCCTTCACCCAACCATAAGTCAAGAAATAGCGAAACGCGGCTAAAACTGCCAGCCCAGAATCATCCAAGTTGCAGCACTGAAAAATTGTGCATCGGTGTTACCCACGCCTCTACTCACCCTGTTTCTGAACGTTGGGCAAACTGATCTCCCGGTGGCCGAGCACTTCAACTCCCCCTCCCATTCTCAGTCTGACCTTTCTGTCATGGGCCTCCTCCAGTGCCATCGTGAGGCCCACTGTAAATTGGAGGAACAGCACCTCATATTTCGCCTGGGCAGCTTGCAGCCCAGCGGTATGAACATCGACTTCTCCAACTTTAGATAGTTCCTCTGTCCCTCTCTTCCCCTCCTCCTTCCCTGATCTCCCTCTATCTTCCTGTCTCCACCTATATCCTTCCTTTGTCCCGCCCACCCGACATCAGTCTGAAGAAGGGTCTCGACCCGAAACGTCACCCATTCCTTCTCTCCTGAGATGCTGCCCGACCTGCTGAGTTACTCCAGCATTTTGTGAATAAATACCTTCGATTTGTTCCAGCATCTGCAGTTATTTTCTTATACTATCTGTTCCTGAACCAGTATGTTCACACAAAGTGTGAAAGTGTGAACAGTGAAAGGCTTGGAGAGAGTGGATGTGGAGAGGATGTTTCCACTTGTGGGAGATTCAAGGACTAGAGGTCACAGCCTCAAAATTAAAGGACACACTTTTTTAAGAAGGGGATGAGGAGGAATTTCTTTAGTCAGTGGATGGTGAATCTGTGGAATTATTTGCACAGAAGGCTGTGGAGGCCAAGTCAGTGGATATTGTTTAAGGCAGAAATAGATAGATTCTTGATTAGTACGGGTGTCAGAGGTTATGGGGAGAAGGCAGGAGAATGGGGTTAGGAGGGATTAATATCCATCACTTTACTCTCATCAAAGATACAGAGCATGCCGACAATATTTATTCAACAAAAGACTGCTGGTCAATATCCAGTGTGGAATTTGCCTCCAACATTCACCACAATGCTAGTTTGGTGTCAATATAAACGAGGGAGCACTATCCTGAGAGGCGTGTGACTGTCCTTAACATTAAGGCAGAGTTTGGCCAAGTTCAGCATCAACAACCTCTTAAAAACCAAGGTAGACACAAATTGCTGGAGTAACTCAGCGGGTCAGGCAGCATCTCGGGTGAGAAGGAACGGGTGACGTTTCGGGTCGAGACCCTTCTTCAGACTGATTAACCAGCATCTGCCGGGTTTTTTTCCCTACACTCTTAAAAAACCAAAGTCACTTTAGTTTAGTTTAGAGGGACATCGCAGAAACAGGCCCTTCTGGCCCACAGACCGTACCGACCAGCGATCCCCGCACATCAGCACTATCCAACACACACGAGGGAAAATTTTACAGTTATACCAAGCCAATTACCCTACAAACCTGTACATCTATGGAGTGTGGGAGGAAACCGAAGATATCGGAGAAAGTCCATGCAGGTCACGGGGGGGGGGGGGAACGTACAAACTCCGTACAGATAAGCACCTGGAGTCGGAATTGAACCCGAGTCTTTGGCACTGTAAGGTGGCAACTCTACCGCTGTGCCACCAGTGAAAATCAGTGAAAATCAGGAGGGAAACTTTGCTGGGGCAGCTATCACATCAGTCACAAAATAAAACAGTCGTGGTTATTGGAGACACGAGAAACAGCAGATGTTGAAATCCCGAGCAAAAAAAAAACAAAATTGCTTGAGGAACTCAGCTGATCAGGCAGCATCCGTGGAAGGAATGTACAGAGGCTGCGGGAGCGGCTGGGACTCGCCTTAGGCTCGGGCCACTGCGGACCGTCCGGCGCGGCCTGCAACCACAACAACCTGACCGCGGGAGAAGACGGCAGGAGAAGGGAAAGACATTGTGGCCTTCCATCACAGTGAGGAGAGGACTGGAGGAGACTCACTGGGATGGATGTTTCTTTGATGGATGTTTCTTTTTTTGTGTGTTTTTGGGGTTGTGTAATTTTAATGCCTATTTAATGCTTTTATTGTTGGACTGTGGGTGACTGAATTTCGTCCAATTTGGATGATAAATAAAGCTATCTTGAATCTTGAATCTTGAATGAAGTTTCAGGACGGTACCCTTCATCAGATGGGAAACATCATCTGTCCGTTCCCTCCAGAAATGCTGCCCGACCTGCTGAGTTCCTCCAGCAATTTTGTGTTTCGCTGCGGTTATTGATAGATAATCATCTCAGGCGGAGGTTATCACTGTTGTATATGTCATATGTTGTCATATGTTGAAAGACTGGAGCGACTAGGCTTGGATACACTGGAATTTAGAAGGATGAGAGGGGATCTTATCGAAACGTATAAGATTATTAAGGGGGTTGGACACGTTAGAGGCAGGAAACATGTTCCCAATGTTGGGGGAGTCCAGAACCAGGGGCCACTGTTTAAGAATAAGGGGTAGGCCATTTAGAACAGAGATGAGGAAAAACTTTTTCAGTCAGAGAGTTGTGAATCTGTGGAATTCTCTGCCTCAGAAGGCAGTGGAGGCCAATTCTCTGAATACATTCAAGAGAGAGCTAGATAGAGCTCTTAAGGATAGTGGAGTCAGGGGGTATGGGGAGAAGGCAGGGTCGGGGTACTGATTGAGAATGATCAGCCATGATCACATTGAATGGCGGTGCTGGCTCGAAGGGCCGAATGGCCTCCTCCTGCACCTATTGTCTATTGTCTATTGCTGGATCTCCACAGGGTACTGCCCCGAGCCCAACTAATTAATAGGCGTTTCATCATTGCATTTCCCTTTATTACAAGTGAGGACATTTTGTGACAGTCGTCCGCGGGAGAATAAAGAAGAAGTAGATTGGACTTTATTGCCTTCCATCACAGTGAGGAATGCACTGTGGTAGATGCTTATGTTAACTTTTATGTAGTTATGTGTCTTGTTGCTTTTTTTTAGTATGGCAAATCGAATTTCACTGCACCTTAATTGGTACATGTGACAATAAACTGACCTTGAAACCTTGAAGTATTGGTATCGGTTTATTATTGTCACTCTACTGGGAAACAATGAAAAACTGTTTTGCCGACTATCCAGGCAAATCACAGCACTTCGAGAAGAAAAGGATAAAATAAATAGAGTGCAGATTAATTACAGTGTAGTCTCGACCTGAAACTTCAACCTTTCCTTCTCTCCAGAGATGCTGCCTGGCCCGCTGAGTTACTCCAGCTTATTGTGTCTATCTGCAGATGAGAGTGTCACAGCCGCAGAGGAAATATACTTTAAAATCGTTCGAAGGCCCCAACGAGGTAGATTAGGAGATGTGAAATGCATCCTCAGCAAATGAAAGGTCCATTCAAGAACTCACCAACAGCAGGGAAGGAGCTGTTTGATTTTGATTTGATTTAGAGATACAGCGCGGAAACAGGCCCTTCGGCCCACCGGGTCCGCGCCGTCCAGCAATCCCCGCACATTAACACTATCCTACACACACTAGGGACAATTGTTCCCTGAAGGTGGAATCTCATGTGGATAGGGTGGTGAAGAAGGCGTTTGGTATGCTTGCCTTTATAAATCAGAGCATCGAGTATAGAAGTTGGGATGTAATGTTGAAATTGTACAGGGCATTGGTGAGGCCAAATCTGGAGTATGGTGTGCAGTTCTGGTCGCCAAATTATAGGAAGGATGTCGACAAAATGGAGAGGGTACAGAGGAGATTTACTAGAATGTTGCCTGGGTTTCAGCACTTAGGCTACAGAGAGAGGTTGAACAGGTTGGGTCTTTATTCTTTGGAGCGTAGAAGGTTGAGGGGGGACTTGATAGAGGTTTTTTAAATTTTGAGAGGGACGGACAGAGTTGACGTGGGTAGGCTTTTCCCTTTGAGAGTGGGGAAGATTCCAACAACGGGACATAGCTTCAGAATTGAGGGACAAAGGTTTAGGGGTAACATGAGGGGGAACTTCTTTACTCAGAGGGTTGTGGCTGTATGGAATGGGCTTCCGGTGGAAGTGGTGGAGGCTGGCTCGATTTTATTATTTAAGAGTAAATTGGATAGGTATATGGATAGGAGGGGATTGGAGGGTTATGGTCTGAGTGCAGGTAGATGAGACTAGGTCAGGGAGAATGGTCGGCGTGGACTGGTAGGGCCGGACAGGCCTGTTTCCATGCTAAAAAAAAAAAATGAAAAAAAAAAATAAAAAAATTTTCTTTTACATTTGCCCAGCCAATTAACCTACATACCTGTACGTCTTTGGAGTGTGGGAGGAAATCGAAGATCTCGGAGAAAACCCACGCAGGTCACGGGGAGAACATACAAACTCTGTACAGACGGCGCCCGTAGTCAGGATCGAACCTGAGTCTCCGGCGCTGCATTCGCTGTAAGGCAGCAACTCTACCGCTGCGCCACCGTGCCGCCATCTTGAATTCGCTGGTACACGCTTTCAAGCTTTTGTATCTTCTGACTGACAGGAGGAAGAGAGAATGACCAGAAAAAGACCTAAAGTGCTGGAGTAACTCAGCGGGACAACCGGCATCTCTGAAAAACACGGATAGATGATCTTTTGGGTTCAGAACCTTCTTCAGACACCTTCAGACGGAACACGCATCTTATCCAGAGAGTGCCTAATTTGTGTATAACCCACGATCGTGTTGGCCCCTTTCACAAGGTAGCATGAAGTGTAGAAGGAGGCGTGCATGCGTGCGTAGCATGATTTGCCTGAAATACGAATGAATGAATAAGTTTATTGGCCAAGTATGTGCATATACAAGGAATGTGCCTTGGTGCTCCGCTCACAAATGACAACACAAACATACAGTTAACAATGAAGAATAAAGCATAACCACATCAAAACAATAAGGGTACAACATCACGGTCTAATCATGTGGGTGAAATTAAATCAGAGCAAAAAAGAGACTACAGACTTTGGTCGTTGAGTAGAGCTACTACTCGTGGGGAAAAAAGCTGTTGGGCGTCATTCGCAACTGTGCAAATTCTTGCAGTGTTGGGGAGAGCAGTTGGTATACCAGGATGTGATGCATCAGGATAGAATGCTTTCTCTGATGCATCTGGAGAAATTAGTAAGCGATGTTGGAGACAAGCCTTTAGACTTTGCCAGCGCTGCCGTTGCAGCTGCGGCTTGCCTGCAGTCCGTCTGTCTTTTGTGTTGTTTGTTGTTTTTGTATGAATTGTAGTTTTAATATGGTGTAGTGTTTGTATGTTATGTTTGGGGGAGGGGGTGGGAGGGAACGGGAACTGTAAAAAATTCTCTCTCCCGAACGGAGATGTGACCTTTGTTTCTGTGTCGTGTCTCCGTTCCCGCTGCGGCCTACCACCGGCCATGCACCTGGGACCACCTGGGGCTCTGGTTCGCAGAGCCCACGGCCCGGACTCACCACCTGCGGCGCTGGCTGCCTGCGGATGCTGCGGGAGCGGCTGCGACTCATCTCCGGAGGCTCCGGCGCGGGCCGCGTGGATGTCGGAAGCCCGCAGGCCCCTGGGTGGGGGCCGACATCGGGAGCTCCGGCAGCGGCAGAGGCAGCGTGTTCGCCCGTCCCGAATCGCAGGGCTTGGGTCGGCCCGCCGCGGACCTTTCACCGTCCGGCGCGGCGCTCCAATGTCGGGAGCCCCGACCGCCCCGACGTGGCAAGTTCAACAGCCTAACCGCGGGAGAAGACGGCAGGGAAGAGAAAATACATTTTGGCCTTCCATCACAGTGAGGAGGGACTGGAGGAGACTCACTGTGATGGATGTTTCTTTTGTTTGGTGTTAGTGTATGATTGTATGTGTTATTGCATTTTTATTGATTATTCTTATTGGTCTTATTGTTCAACTGCGGGTAATGTTTCATTTCACTGCACATTTATGTGTATGTGACAAATAAACGACTATTGACTATTGACTTCCGCGGAAGCAGCGCCCCAGTGTGCTCTCCTGGCCGCACCGTCAGTGTGGTGACTGCGGTATTCAGTTCCACTCGTAGCTTTTTACATTACACAAAAACAACATTCTATAGATTAGTTTAGTTTAGAGACACAGCCCAGAAACAGGCACGTCGGCCCACCTAGTCCGCACCGACCAGCGATCCCCCCCACACATTTACACGCACTCGGGAAAATTTTACACGCACACCAAGCCAGTTTACCGACATGCGTATACGTTTTCGGTGTGGGAGGAATCCGAAGATCTCGGAGAAAACCCACGTGACCACAAGGAGAACGTGCAAACTCCGCACAGACAAGCACCCGTGGTCGGGATCGAACCTGGCGCTGTTAGGCAGCAACTCTACCGCTGCTCTGCCGTGCCGACGCCACCGAAGACTCAAAATCATAAATGAAAGCGTTAAATACCGAAAACATTCAACAAGTCCGGTGACATCCGTGGGGAAAGACAAAAAAAAAAAATCTAAAAAATCATTCTTTGTCATCATAGCAGTACTGAGGATCAAACAAATGCAATGTGTGAAACTCTCATTGAGAGACAGTTCAGATACACAGTTCAGAGAACAGCACTGCTGGGTTTTTCTGCTTCCCACTCTGAAGGGAGGAAAAAACCCCAGATGAAACCTTATCTGCTGAAGGAAGAAGTTTTTGTGACTTCTTTTTAATGAAACGGAGAGAGATGCGGCAGCGATCTTAACGAGCAAAGAAGATGAGTGTGACATAGATACAAACCACCATAAGCAAAGTACCAATGTAAGCTGTACTTGAGATCACAAGCAACTACAGATCTCAGAGAGGACAAAGAATGCTTTTTTGTTTTGATAAGGGGAGCATAGCCGCCGTGCTTAGAAAATATATTCTTGGGGGAATTGGCCACTGAGGTTACACGGGTAGAACTTAGAATCAGGAAGGGAATGTTCGCTCTGATGGGACTGTATTATCGGCCGCCCCCAGAAGCCAGCATGCAGTCGAAGATCAAATGTGTTGGGGAAACTGATGATAGCTGGAAAAAAAATAATTGGGAAATATCAGTGGGAGATTTCAGCTTCCTTAATATTAACCGGGTCTCCCATAATGTAAAGAGCTTGGGCAAGATGGAATTTGGTAAGTGTCCAAAAAAGCTACTGGCCGGTGAGCCTAACGTCAGCGGCAGGAACGTTATTCGAGGGGTTTCTGAAGGACAGGATATATTAGGATTTGGTTAGCGATAGTCAACATGGCTTGGTGTGAGGGAAATCATATCTTACAAAGCTGGTACGGTTTTTTGAGGAAGTCACCAAGAGGATTAATTGCAGCAGGCATTACCTGCCACAATGGCGCAGCTGTAGAATTGCTGCCTCATAGCGCCAGAGACCCAGGTTCAATCAGGACCTGAAGAGAGTTTGTACGTGGGTTTTCCCCGGGTGCTCCGGTTTCCTCCCACACTCCAAAGACATACAGGCTTTGTAGGTTGATTGGCTTTGGTATAGATTGCAAATTGTCCCAAGTGTGGTAGGAAAGTGTTAGTGTGCGGGGATCGCTGGTCAGCATGGACTCGGTGGGCCAAAGGGCCTCCTGTTTCTGCCCTGCATCTCTAAAACTAGACTACATTAACCTAAAGGCTTTTGATAAGGTCCCACAAGGTAGCCTGGTCTGGAAGTTTTGAACACATGGAATCCACGGTGGGCTGGTCAATGGGATTCAAAATTGGCTTGGAGGAAAGAGTCAAAGAGGAATTGTGAGCAGTTGTTTTTCTGTTTATGGGGTATGGGGAGAAGGCAGGAACGGGGTACTGATTGAGAATGATCAGCCATGATCACATTGAATGGCGGTGCAGGCTCGAAGGGCCGAATGGCCTCCTCCTACATCTATTGTCTATTGTCTATTGTTTGATGGCCTATGACCAGTGGTGTTGCCGTAGAAGTCGGTGTTGGGTCCGCTGTTAGTTGGTATCTACATTAATGGCCTCTGCCACGCCTTCATTGGTCATTCAGCTGCTCAGAAAAGGACAGGAAGGCCCTTCAGAGGGTCATCACGACGGCCCAGAAGATCATCGGCTGCTCACTGCCCTCCCTGGAGCACCTGTTCAGCCTACGCTGCCTCAGTAGAGCAGGCAAAATAATAAAAGATCCATCCCACCCCGGCCACCATCTGTTTGTTCATCTTTCCTCTGGTCGACGTTTCAGGTCGATCAAATCCCGAACAAACAGACTTAAGAACAGTTTTTACCCAAGGGCCACACGAGAACTGAACACTACCTTCTGCACTAGGCAACACTGTTAAAAAAATCTTTTGTACTTAATATAATTGTATTTATTTGTTTGTGCATTTATTGCATATATGTTTTTACGCACCGTCAGGATTGGCTATTTTTTAATTTCGTTGTACTCGTTGCAATGACAATAAATGAATATTATTATTATTATTATTATTGGGAAAGATATCGAGTACAAGTGTTAGGCATCTTGATCGAGGAGTACAAGTTTTTTTTTGCAACCACACTTGGAGTACTGAGGGGCATTCTGGTGTCCCAGCTACTGTATAGGACGAATGGCATTAAGTTTGAAAGGGTGCAGAAAGATTCACCAAGACGTTACCTGGACTTGTAGGCTTGAGTTATAAGGAGAGCCTGGATAGGCTGCGATGTTTTTCCTTTGCAATGCAGGAAGCTGAGGGACGACCTGATTGAAGTATATAAAGTAATGAGCGGCACGGATAAAGTGAACGCTCACAGTATTTCTCCCCAGGGTAGAGGATTCTAAAACTAGAGGGCATAGGCTAACGGTGAAAGAGGAGAGATTTAAGAGAGATCTCAGGAGAAACTTTTTCCACTCGGGCGGTAGTCTGTAAGTGGAATGAGATGCCAGAGGAAGCTATCGAAGCAGATACTATTAACTATTAAATATTAATTATTAACCAGGTCCCTCAGGTCGGCCGACTTGGGGCTACTCACTATCCCGCGGTCTAGGCTTAAGCTCAGGGGTGACCGTGCTTTTGTGGTTGCAGCTCCTAGACTGTGGAACAGCATCCCTCTCCCCATCAGAACTGCCCCCTCCATCGACTCCTTTAAGTCCAGGCTCAAAACCTATTTCTACTCCCTAGTGTTTGAGGCCCTCTGAGGGGACGCTGTGAACTGTTTATGTATGTGCTGTTATGTTTGTGAGCCATTGTATGTTCGTTTCTTAGTACCTGAACTGATGTACAGCACTTTGGTCAACGTGGGTTGTTTTTAAATGTGCTCTACAAATAAAATTGACTTGACTTGACTTGACTATTTGCAAAAGGTATTTGAACAAATGTATGGATAGGGAGGATTCAGAGGGATATGGGCCAAATGGGACCAGCCCAAGATGTATGCCTAGGCTCTGGACAAGGTGGGCCGGCAGTCTGTTTGTCTTTCTTCTTTTCTTGTCTATTTGTTATTGTTAGATGTATGAAATAGTCTATCTTTAGCTGTGTATATGTGGGGGGTGGTGGGGGAAACCTTTAAAAATCTCTTCCTCAACGTAGATGCGACCCTTTCCGGGTCGTATCTCCGTTTGCGCTGGGGAAAAAAACGCGGGGCCTACCATCGCCCGCGGGGCCTTCCATCGCCCGGTGCGGCTCGGCCGCGGGGCCTTCCATCGCCCGGTGCGGCTCGGCCGCGGGGCCTTCCATCGCCCGGTGCGGCTCGGTCGCTGGACTTAACAGTGCCCGGTGCGGCTCGGCCACGAGGCCTTCCATCGCCCGGTACGGCCGCGGGACGGTTCAGCGCCAGGTGCGGCTCGGCCGCGGGACCTAACATCGCCCGGCGCGGCTCGGTCGCGGGGCCTTCCATCGCCCGGCGCGGCTCGGCCGCGGGGCTTTACATCACTGGTGCGGTTCGGCCGCGGGGCCTTCCATCGCCCGGCGCAGCTCGGCCGCGGGACCTAACATCGCCCGGCGTGGCTCGGCCGCGGGACTTTACATCGCTGGTGCGGCTCGGCCGCGGGACTTTACATCGCTGGTGCGGCTCGGCCGCGGGACTTTACATCGCTGGTGCGGCTCGGCCGCGGGGCCTTCCATCGCCCGGGGCGGCTCGGCCGCGGGACTTAGCTGCGCACGGTACGGCCGCGCGGCCTTCCATTGCCCGGCTCGGCCGTAGGATGTTTCAGCGCCCGGTGTGGCTCGGCCGCGGGGACTTGGGCGTGGGGAAGAGAGCGGAAGTTTTGTTGCCTCCATCACAGTGAGGGGGTGTTTGGAGTCACTGTGATGGACGTTTGTGTTGGGGTCATGTGTCTTGTGTTTCTTCTTTTGTGTGACTGCTGGTAATGTAATTTCATTCGGTACCTCGGTACCGAATGACAAATAAAGGCTCTGTATTCCCTGTATTCTGTATTCAAAGGACCTGTTTCAATGCTGTCTAGCTCTATTTTTCCAATGTTGTTGAAACTGGACGGAGATGGGTTTAATAAATGAAATAACAAGGCACCGCAGACGAAATGTGTAGGAAAGAACTGCAGATACTTGTGTAAAGCAAAGATAGGTTTATATCTGACAGACACACAATGCTAGAGTAACTCAGCAGCTCAAGCAGCATCCCTGGAGAACATGAATAGGCGACATTTCGGGTCGGAAGGGTTCCGACACGAAATGTCACCTATCCATGTTCTCCAGGGATGCTGCCTGACCCGTTGAGTTACTCCTGCATTTTGTGCCTATCTACTGTCTAAACTGAATTGGGCTCGGGACAACCAGAAATAACATTCCTGTTATGCAAGTCACTTGAGAACATCCTTGCAACCCTAGGTCTTCTGTCATCAGTGCAAAATCATTGGTGTTAATGTACATCTTGGATTCCATGCTGAGCATATTTGCTTTATCATCGTTGGGCTCCGTCTATCCTTGACCCATTGTGGGCCTCACCTTTCCTTGACCGTTGTGACCTTTTCGCATATCTTTCATTCAATAGACAATTGACAATAGGTGCAGGAGGAGGCCATTCGGCCCTTCGAGCCAGCACCGCCATTCAATGTGATCATGGCTGATCATTCTCAATCAGTACCCCGTTCCTGCCTTCTCCCCATACCCCCTGACTCCGCTATCCTTAAGAGCTCTATCCAGCTCTCTCTTGAATGCATTCAGAGAATTGGCCTCCACTGCCTTCTGAGGCAGAGAATTCCACAGATTCACAACTCTCTGACTGAAAAAGTTTTTCCTCATCTCAGTTCAAAGTGGCCTACCCCTTATTCTTAAACTGTGGCCCCTTGTTCTGGACTCCCCCAACATTGGGAACATGTTTCCTGCCTCTAACGTGTCCAACCCCTTAATAATCTTATACGTTTCGATAAGATCTCCTCTCACCATTCATTTGTTCTATATCTCTCTATATATGGCTGCCTATTCCTTTCCCTTCCCCCTGCATCTCAGTCTGAAGAAAGGGTCTCGACCCGCAAAGTCACCTATTCCATTTTGTGCCTTTCATGGGCTTGATAAAGCCTGGTTGTCCCAGCCGGGAGTAAGAAATAAGTAATTTTTCAGATCAGTGAGGTTGAAAGCTGTACTGTAGTGAATTGTGCATGCTGCATGAATGTGAGCTCGATTGAGATGAACTTCATGTCAGGATAAGAGTGCTGGAAAAGAATGAAAATGGGGAGATGGACATCCCGTGGGTCCTGGGAAACACGCACAATGCTGATCGCCTCCTGATGAAGCTGAGTCAATGCCAAACATTGTTATTATTACTTTAAATAAAAATAAACACTTAAAAGTTTCACTTACTTTTTTCTTTTTAAAAATGAAAGGGAAATGCTGTGGAGCCAGATAGAAAAGTCATGTAGACCTTCGACTCGATATTTATTAAATAACTCGGGACACAGTGTGCCGTCTGGCGGACATTGAGTGGGCAGATGTGCCTGTACATGATCTCAAACAAGCTCCGTGCTTCTCGGATTGTTGTGTGCCAGATGAGGAAGTTGAGCATATTGGCGTCCCAGACTAACGCAAGGGTTAGGTCACATGGACCCTTAAATAGGTCGGATGTCACGCAGGTCAGAAACAGACGTGCTACTGTGCACGTGTAAATATAGACCATGGGGGGAGCTCCGATGTGGAGACTACCGGGTGGGGGTGGGAGCTCCAATGTGGAGACCGAGAGGATGGGGGGGGGGGGGGGGGGGGGAGAGAGCTCCAATGTGGAGACCATTGGGGGGAGCTCCGATGTGGAGACCATGGGGGTGGGGAGCTCCAATATGGAGACCGAGAGGATGGGGCGAGGGGGGGGGGGCGGGGGAGCTGCAATGTGGAGACCACACAGAGGAGCTCCGATGCAGGGACCACATGTGCATCAGTGTGCTTAATGAATTGCTTAGGTAAATGCAAGTTCACGCAAGTTACCTACTATGCGATTCGGGGAGTCCCTGTACACTAAACTCCCACAACAGTTAGCAAACTATTTCAGCTGTGATATAATCCCCCCCCCCCCCCCCCACCTGCCCAATTTGAGGTCGTAACCAATTTAGCCCAGATGTACTCTATATCTTTTTTTAAATTCACGTACAACATTGAGAGATATGGGATTGAAATCAGTCTTTGGCGAAAGCACAAAATGAGTTAAATTGAATCAGCAACCAGCTTCCCGTCCAGTCTGATTATGATTTCCTCTAATACTAATGGAAAGCAAGAAGAATAAAAAAAAAGCAGGGAAGGAATAAAATAGACTTTCTATTCACTACTACCCAATTTTGTGCGAATGCCAAAGAGTAATTTCAATCTCATTGGAACATTCTATTCTTTAATGCATAATGTGTCATGAATATTCATTTAGCTTCCTTTGCGATAGTTCTCTTTCTAATAACTCCATACAACACAGATCGGCATATAATTGAGTTAAGAATGACAAAATGCTCAAGAGTGCCTCTCCTGCTGCCTTCCTTCATCCCATAGCTCATGGGCTGAGCAGGTGCGATTGGCCAAATATCATTTAATATGCTCCATCGGACATGCCATTTAACCTGCTGACGTGAAGAAAGTTACACTGAAGAGGCAGATCTCTAATCTTTCAATCTCAATAGATTTGCTTTCCCGAAGTGTTATTTCCATGGTTTCAGAAGCTTGTTATCCGTCGAGTTACATACTGCGCCAATGTCACCGGCATTTCTAAAACCCAATCTTCTGCGTAAGTATGTACTTACCAGGCTGCTTTCGAAGAGGTACAATTAGGGAACCCATTAGCTTTTCTCAGCGCAGGCACAAGAGCAAGAAATACCGCGGTACAAGGGCATGACATAAGGCGTAATAATCCTGCTCTGCTATTTGACACAATGCGGCTGATCTGACGAGCCTCGGCTTCACTTTCCTGCCTTTTTCCCCCCCAATAGACCAAAGTTCTATCTAACCAAGCAATAAATATCTTCGATGATTAAGCCCCACAGGTCTCTTCGAGTTCATAAGTTCTAGAAGCAGAATTAGGCCATTCGGCCCATTAAGTATACTCCGTCATTCCCTCATGGCTGATCTATCTATCCCTCTCAACCGCATTCTCCTGCCTTCGCTTCATAACCTCTAACACCCTGTCTAATAAAGGAATCTCTCAATCTCCACCTTAAAAGATATCCATTGACTTGGCCATCTGTGGCAATGAATCCCACAGATTCACCGCCCTTGACTAAAGAAGTTCCTCCTCATCGCATTTCTGAAGGTAAGTCCTTTTATACTGAGGCTATCGCCTCTGGTCCTAGACTCTCCCACTAGTGGAAACATCCTCTCCACATTCACTCTATACAGGCCTTTTACTATTTGATAAAGTTCCAAACTCATATTAACCAACTGAAAAATCCACTGCCCTCTCATTAAAGAAATGGTAGAGAATTTACAAAAGAATCTTCACCATTCAAGAGATTCTCCCTCATTTCTGTCTTAAATGGGTGATCCATTGGTTTACATCCGTATTAACTTTTGCTCAGCCAATTAAACAAGTAAATCAGTCTCTTTTCAATTCCCCCCCCCACCCCCCCAAACAAAATTAATCCCATTCCTCCAAACCCAGCCCCAAACAAACTACACCAGTCACGCATCTTTGCAATGCGTCAAAAAGAGACAAAATGCTGGAGTAACTCAGCAGGTTAGGCAGTATCTCTGGAGAAAATTGACCCTTTTTTTTATCAATGCATCATTTGATGGTGGCATCCATCAACTTAAAATGTCCTGTAACCTCAGAAGCACAGTAAAGGAAAGGAAGCACCTTTCAGTGCATGTGATTATTCATTTAAATATGCAAACATATAACACGTTAATAACATGTACCTATATAACCACATGAAACCAAATGATACCTTCATGCCTTGGTGGGTGGCGCAGTGGTAGAGTTGCTGCCTTACAATGCCAGAGACCTGGGTTCGATCCTGACTATGGGTGCTGTCTGTACAGAAATTGTACGTTCTCCCCGTGACCTGCGTGTGTTTTTTTCTGAGATCTTCGGTTTCCTCTCACACTCTAAAGATGTACAGGTTTGTAGGTTAACTGGCTTGGTATAATTGCAAATTATCCCTAGTGTGTGTAGGATAGTGTTAGCGTGCAGGGATCACTGTTCGGTGTGACGAAGGGCCTGCTTTTGCGCAGTATATGGGGAGAAGGCAGGAACGGGGTACTGATTGAGAATGATCAGCCATGATCACATTGAATGGCGGTGCTGGCTCGAAGGGCCGAATGGCCTCCTCCTGCACCTATTGTCTATTGTCTATATTGTCTATCTCTAAACTAGACTATGCAGATACGAAAGTAGCATTTAAGAGACTTTTGAATAGGCACATGGATATGGAGGGAATGGAAGAGCTGTGTGCAGGTAGATAACAAATAGTCTTGGCACTCCCCTAGCGAACAGCTAACAATGGCCTGTTTCCTTTATCACCATTACTTTTTTGCACATCTTTCATTCATTTGTCCTGTATCTCTCCACATCACCGTCTATATCTCTCGTTTCCCTTTCTCCTGACTCTCAGTCTGAAGAAGGGTCTCGACTCGAAACATCACCCATTTTTTTCTTTCCAGATACGCTGCCTGTCCCGCTGAGTTACTCCAGCATTTTGTGTCTGCCTACCTTCGATACAAACCAGCATCTCGGACAGAATAGTGAAAGGCTTGGATAGAGTGGATGTGGAGAGAATATTTCCGCTCGTGGAAGAATCTAGGACTAGCCTCAGAATTAAAGGACGCCCTTTTAGGAAGGAGATGAGGAGGAATTTCTTTAGTCAGAGTGTGGTGAATCTGTGGAATTCTTTGCCACAGAAGACTGTGGAGGCCAAGTTAGTGGACATATTTAAGGCAGAGATAGATAGATTCTTGATTGGCACTGATGTCAGGGGTTATGGGGAGAAGGCAGGAGAATGGGGTTAGGAGGGAGAGATAGATGAACCATGATTGAATGGTGGAGGAGACTGTGGTATTATGGGAATAAGAGTGTAAGGAATGCGGTGGCCGGAGGTGACGTGGGGACCCGGGGTGTGGCAGTGAGGGAGTTGCCCGGGCATGCAGACAAGCAGGCGGCTGCTGTACAGAGTTGCTAATAAAAGGTATACTCCGTTTACGTCGTGGTACGAGCTTTATTATACAAATAAACGCGACATGGTGTCAGAAGAGGGATCCTTGTAAGCAAAAATATATTTTTAAAAAAAGAGGAAGGGGTATCGTTTGGCGCGAGATGGGAGACGAGCCTGCAGATATGGCGCAACCCACACCAACTGCTACGTTCACAATACAACCTCCAGAGCCATTCGATTTCACCAAGCCTCAAGAATGGGAGCGTTGGATCAGGAGATTCGACCGCTTCCGGCTTGCAAGCAATTTAAACGCGACGTCAGCAGAAAACCAGGTGAACACGTTAGTGTATTGCATGGGCGATGAAGCTGAAGATGTGCTAAAGAGGCTAACGCTAACTGCAGATGAGAGGAGGGAGTACACAGATGTCAAGGCGGGCTTTGATGCATTTTTTGTACCTAAAAAGAATGTAATCTATGAAAGAGCCAAGTTCAATCAGCGTGTGCAACTGCCAGGTGAAACGGTGGATTCCTTCATCACTGCTCTGTACGGATTAGCTGAACACTGCAACTATGGACAGTTACAGAACGAGCTGATCCGCGACAGGTTAGTGGTCGGGCTGAGAAACGTCTCATTGTCAGAAAAGCTACAGCTAGACAGAGACCTAACCCTTGCAACTGCAATAACAAAAACAAGGCAGTCTGAACAAGTTAGACGACACCTGAGAGTTTAAGTTTTGAAGAACACAGCCTGCTAAAGTAATAGTTCACAGTATGGTAACGCGGAAGTTATTTTATTTCTATTTTGCATGCTTGAATCAGGGACAGGTCTTCCAGCAAAAGGGCAGAATAAACCCCTTAAGACCTGCAGAGACAAAGGTAGTCCACCCTTTGTTCTCAAAGAAAGGGAGATGTGGTATTATGGGAATAAGAGTGTAAGGAATGCGGTGGCCGGAGGTGACGTGGGGACCCGGGGTGTGGCAGTGAGGGAGTTGCCCGGGCATGCAGACAAGCAGGCGGCTGCTGTACAGAGTTGCTAATAAAAGGTATACTCCGTTTACGTCGTGGTACGAGCTTTATTATACAAATAAACGCGACAGAGACGATGGGCCAGATGGGCGGCACGGTGGCGCAGCGGTAGAGTTGCTGCCTTACAGCGAATGCAGCGCCGGAGACTCAGGTTCGATCCTGACTACGCCGTCTGTACGGAGTTTGTACGTTCTCCCCGTGACCTGCGTGGGTTTTCTCCATGATCTTCGGTTTCCTCCCACACTCCAAAGACGTACAGGTATGTAGGTTAATTGGCTGGGTAAAATGTAAAAATTGTCCCTAGTGTGTGTAGGATAGTGTTAATGTGCGGGGATCGCTGGGCGGCGCGGACTCGGTGGGCCGAAGGGCCTGTTTCCGCGCTGTATCTCTAAATCTAAAAAAAAATGGCATAATTCTGCTCCTATCACAAATGATCTCATGATCAGCAGTTCCTTCATACACATTTAGTTTCGGCATAGACACTGTGGGCCAAAGGACCTGCTCTTGTTCTGTGCTGTTCTATGTTATTTAGTGTTGGAATACAAGAGCTGTTGTGAAAACTGACAAGTATCATTTGTTCATGTACAAACGTGGCTTGATCAATCATTTAAGACTCAGTTTTATTCTTGTGCATCTTCAGTCCCACATGCGAGACCAGGATGGGACAGTTAATTTCCTTCCCGTGAGGACATTAATGAACCTGTTAAGTCCTTACATCAGTCCGACAGCTTCAAGGTCACTTTATCTGATACCAGCACTTCCTTTATTAAACTGCATTCGCAGTTTCAAGCTGCCCAAATGGGATTTGAACTCACACCCTCTGGAGCGTCAGTCAAACTTTCAGAGTTGATTGTACATAAATATTATGCTCACAAATTGTAACGTGCAAAGAAATATAATGCTGTTTCATTAAAAAGCAAAATTCCTAAAAACTAAATTAATAATTTAGTCCCCAGTCCCTATGATTTAGGCCCAGTTCTATAATGTCTCTTGGTAACTTAGACAATAGACAATAGACAATAGGTGCAGGAGGAGGCCATTCGGCCCTTCGAGCCAGCACCGCCATTCAATGTGATCATGGCTGATCATTCTCAATCAGTACCCCGTTCCTGCCTTCTCCCCATACCCCCTGACTCCGCTATCCTTAAGAGCTCTATCCAGCTCTCTCTTGAATGCATTCAGAGAATTGGCCTCCACTGCCTTCTGAGGCAGAGAGTTCCACAACTTAAAATAGGAGGTTTAGTTTTAGTTTAGAGATACGGGGTGGAAACAGGCCCTTTGGCCCATCATGTCCCGCACCAACCAGCCGGCACTGTCCTGCACACTGGGGACAATTTACCGAGGCCATTTAACCTACAAACCTGAATTAACCTACAAATCTACAGGTCTGAAGAAGGGTCTCGACCTGAAACGTCAACCATTCCTTCTATCCAGAGATGCTGCCTGTCCCGCTGAGTTACTCCAGCTTTTTGTGTCATAATATAAGAAAATAACTGCAGATGCTGGTACAAATCGAAGGTATTTATTCACAAAATGCTGGAGTAACTCAGCAGGTCAGGCAGCATCTCAGGAGAGAAGGAATGGGTGACGTTTCGGGTCGAGACCCTTCTTCAGACTGATGTCAGGGGGGCGGGACAAAGGAAGGATATAGGTGGAGACAGGAAGATAGAGGGAGGTCTGGGAAGGTGGAGGGGAAGAGAGGGACAGAGGAACTATCTAAAGTTGGAGAAGTCGATGTTCATCCCACTGGACTGCTTTTTGTGTCAATCTTTGGTTTAAACCAGCATCTGCAGTCCATTCATGCACAGCCTACAAACATGTATGTAACATGGCGGCACGGTGGCGCAACGGTAGAGTTGCTGCTTTACAGCGAATGCAGCGCCGGAGACTCAGGTTCGATCCTGACTACGGGTGCTGTACTGTAAGGAGTTTGTACGTTCTCCCCGTGACCTGCGTGGGTTTTCTCCGAGATCTTCGGTTTCCTCCCACACTCCAAAGACGTGCAGGTTTGTAGGTTAATTTGACTGGGTAAATGTAAAAATTGTCCCTAGTGTGTGTAGGATAGTGTTAGTGTGCGGGGATCGCTGGGCGGTGCGGACTTGGTG